>NC_083626.1:25710459-26010459 GCF_963584025.1 Labrus mixtus
TAAGTCTAATATTTGTTTATTCACTGTAATGCATTCAGACGTTGTATTGTTACATTTATCAGTTATTAGAATCCATATCCTTGCTCTCATTGCTTCTATTTTTATAGCGATCCTGTTGGTTTTTTTTGTTTTCTTTGCAGTTGTATTTGAAACTGAAAACAACAAAAAACAACACAACATACCAGCTGGGAGTTCAGCTGTGCAGAGAAGAAGCTAACAAAATGCAAAATTCATCTGATTGATCCGAGGGTTTGCCAATGTGTTGACTGTTGTTCAGAGAGAAGTATTGTGCAGTTTTTGTTTGACCAAACCTTTAGCCACCACAACATACACAAGCAGCTGTGAGGAAACATGGACGGCTGTAGATTGTCAATATATTTAATTCTACAATAAAGTCATTTCAAATTCTTTGCATGCAGCTTCACTTTTTTTGCAGACACCATTTGATCAAGGTTGCAGGGAGCGAACGGATCGTTGAACAGAGACTAGAACATACTGTCATTGTTTTGTGAAGAGCACATTGGATGCAGGCCCCGCTCCGGCTCCACTAACTCATCTGCAGCTCCTCCATTGTGTGGTCCCATGATGCTTCTCTCTGCTTGTGTGTCCATACATCATGTTTGTGCGTGCTGTACTAAAGCAGATCCCCCTACAGAATAGGCTCCAGAGTGTCATCCACACAGAGTTATCCCTCACCACCGGCTGACCGTGGCATTATTCCGATGGGGACTGTTTGACTAATAAGCATTTTCACTTCACGAGTGCTGGCTCTAGTCAATGCTGCTGCTCTGGATGTACACGCTGCATAGAGGACACCTTGAATTGGGAGGGAGGGGAAAAAGAAAAGAAAAGGTGGCCAACACTATTAAAAGCACCCACTGGTGCGGAAAACACACTGTGATTTCATTACAAAAATCATATAATGGTCGTAAACACAATAACAAAGTTGCACTTTTAGCGGGCAGAATCTGCAGCGTGTGTGGAACAGAAACAGCGAGCTGGAGGGTTTTTCTATTGTTACACTTCACTGCTTCAGACTTATCTTTCTGTCTGATTGTAATATTATAAAGCACTTATAGATGTAAACAAATACTTCACTGGACAAAACCTAAAGCAAAGTCTGATAAAATAAATTATGTAGTTTGTCAAAAAAAAAAAGCAGAGGCTCAAAGGCACAGTGTCAGGGGGCTACTCCACCCTTTATGAAAATGCAGCAACAGGACGACAGCTTTCGGCAGCGACACCCGCTCCCTCATGTAGTGGTCTTTGTCCTAACATGTCTGAATTTGTTTTGTTTTCCACATTGTGCCATGATCAATCTATTTTCACTCAACAAATATCACTGGCAACAACATTTTACCTGATTTTATTTTATTTTTTTAAATCGAAGGACTGCACTGCGTCTAGCTCCAACCTTAAGGGCCAGATCGGTACGCTTGGCACCCCAACAGAAGGGTACCAAAAAAGTAGGACAGTAGGGGGTCAGTTATTTTGGTACCCTTCCCACCTTTTTACAGTGGAAACATCAACAAATGTGTTCCATACCGAACCAAACTGAGCCGGACGGGAGCGTGCCTATGTTCCCACATTTCTACCATTTTTTTCCAAAATCAGACCCTAAATTTCCTTTTTCATAAATTTTGTATCAGATTTGAATCCCCCTTTCTCCCAATTTGGTAGCCAATTACACCCAACCTATTATCCAGTAGCAATGGACTACAGATGGAATGTAGCTTTTAGCTAAATCTGGTGAGCCCGCCTCTTTGTTTATTGCAAACATTTAATGTAAGTACACATTAAATAAACAAACTAAACTAAGTAGCACAGAGGCCTCGCATTGACTAGCTTCCGGTCAGATCAGTTGAATGAAGCGCAGCAAAAACAATTCTTAGAAATGTGGGAACATAGGGCTGACCCCAGCCGGACCGCTTGGTGGAAACGGTTCTTTAAGAATGTAAAGTTGAGGGTTTAATAAATTGTTCTTTGTCTCCCTTTGTGTCTCTGTCTGTAACTTTGCGTTTTTGCTGCTGACTGTCTTGGCCAAGTCTCCCTCGGAAAAGAGGTTCTTTAATCTCAATGGGACAAACCTGGTTGAATAAAAAATAAATATCAGGCACCACATTGTCAATCTGTGAATTTTTCCCTTTAAAAGTGGTTCTGGTTTATGTGTTTATGTATCAATCAGGCTCTGATGCTGACACAGTAAAGATGCAGCATAACTTTCTGTAGTCCCTCTGTGTTTAAATGTGTTGCTTTACAGTGACATGTTCAGGTGTTTATATTTAGAAAGTGTGACTGTATAATGCTGCACAGGTTACATAAATGTAGAAGAACAAAAGTAGCCTATTAGCTCCTCGTGTTAAGTATTTTAAAACATGAGGTGTTGTGCTTCTCTTATATATTGTTAAAGCAATCATGTAGCCTGCAATGCCTCTTAACATTTACACCATTCTCTTAAAATGATTAATAAAGTTAATCTGTGACAAATTGAATGTGCAGTCTGCTCCTGCTGCATGTTTTGATACTTCAGGTGAGAGAGAGAGAGAGAGAGAGAGAGAGAGAGCGAGCAGAAATACCTCGTTGACCCTCTGTGTGCAGGCAGACGCTGCATATTTCGACAACCACCCGCTAAAACTATTTTAGCTCCATGATGCTACCTGAGTGTTTGCCTCCCACATGGAGATAAAAATGCACATTGCAAAAAAAAAAAAAAAAGACCTTTTTTTTTTTCCCCTCCTCAGTTTGTGGAAGAGAACAGTCACAGAGTAACTTGCAGATTTGTTTTCTGTCTGTATTAATATTTATATCTTCTGCAAGCCACCAAAAACAACTTCTCAGCACTCTTTAAATTCACTTCTGACGCTTTAACTTAACTCTGGATTCTGAGTTTTGTTGCCGTTGTATTAGTGGACTGTGCTGCACTGTCACCGTCAGGTCCGGGTCCGAGCCTGCTGTTGCTCATGCAAAGTGTTGCGATCACCTCAGCGGACCACCCTGACAACCTCTTGCCTGTGTTGTTCAGGCGTTCCCTGCAGAAAAGCCTCAGAGAGCACAGGGATTGAGTCCGTGGAGGTTTCCACCATCAGATGGTGAATAACGTCTGGCAGTCTCTCACGGCAGGGCTTTGGTATAGAAGTTCAGCACACATGAGACACCATCATTTGAAAAACATCTGTCACTCTGACAAATAATAAGTGCACACGGTCTCCAGGGAAAAGGGAAGTGCAAGCTCCATATTTTATTTCTTTCTGTACAACACTGCGACTGACTGCTGTTTTTGTGTGTGTGTGTGTGTGTGTGTGTGTGTGCGTGGTGAACTGTACTTTATGTCTAATGCGATGCATGCTCACATTGACAATTGACATTTTAAGGGCATTACCCTTGACAAGGCGACCTGGACAAATGAAAGAAAAAGAGGCAGAATGATTTATCAGGAGTGCGCAGACGAAATATTGTGATTTACATTTTTTCTTTTTTTTCTTCTCTCGTGCCGTTTTGAAAATGAATCTCCGAGGCGTTGCACCACACCCCTGCTCCAGGGCTGCAGGCGAGCTGTCTGCAGCCTGATGACCTGAGAGATCAGGTAGGGCTTTATCTCCCCAGAGCGCCTCCTCGCACCAGCCGAGACAACGCCGCACTGCTCTCCTTTTCTAATCCTGCCAGTTCCTCCTGGCTTAATTGAGAATTTGAACAAACAAATTAATCATCGCAGCCCATAAAAATGACAGGATTCATGCAGTAGCATTCTTCATTCTCTCTAATTTGTTGTGTGTGTTGTCGCTCCCCCCCCCCCCCCCCCCCCCCACACACACCCGCCTCTCTTCCCCGTGCCTTTTCCTCAAACCCCCACAGCAGTTTTTGTGCTGAATCTGCTGCTTTACCCCCTTATGAAAATTACAAATACTTGTCAAGGTTAACGAGTTAATATTCTCATTCAATATTTATTTTATGGGCGAAAGAAAGCGTCTCCCTTCAGCGCGTCCTCCTCCAGAGCGAGGATGGGTTTGTTAATCAAAATGACAAGGACAGTGTCCTTTTGATAATCCCCTGAATCATCGAGAATAAAAAATGAACTTTATTAATCAGCCGCCCCTGATTAATTGTTATGAAGTGTTGCTCATCCATTTCCCCTGCATTTCCGTAATTTTCACAGAAGCCTAACAATCTCCCCGATGATTTGAAGCCTTTTCGAGCTGGCGTTGCATTCAGCAGCGTAAAGCAATAAATAGGCCGGGCAGCACTCTCTTCTTCCTGGATGAGCTTCTGCACACTTTTTACAGAAACACAATGCTTATTTTCCCTCCTCTGCTTACAGCAGGACTTTTTTTTCTTCTTCTTTCTCACAAAACTTCTTGAGTTTGCATTTTGGCGGTGTCCAAAAAACGTCAATACTGACAGTAACATCAGTTTAGTAGCAGCCATCAGTCTGCCTTTATGTTTCTCTTCTGCATCAATGCTGCAGTGTGTGCCTGACTCATCCCTGACTGAGAGAGCTATACTCCTCTCCATGTGGGAACAACAGCACTGTTCAGCAGGTCACCAGAGAAAGACTTTATAGTGGAGCAGAAGCATGTCAAAGGATTTCATCCAATCAGAATCATTTATCGGTTTAAATACGACTTTTTGTAGAGTTTTATATGAGTTACTGTTGCCAGCCTGATATCAAAACATTTCCACATGACTTACTTAGATTCAAGTCATCTCACTATTGTTTGAAACTATATCTTTAAACGTATTGAGGGACTTAAGTCAGCTTGTAAACTGCTGTTAGACAGCTCGGCTCAAATCCCCCAAACATCACAGAAACACTGATTCTAAGGTGGACGAGGAACTGCTCCTTTCAGCGTTTTTTGACCAGTTTTAAAAGTTAAGGATTCTGCTGGTTCTGGAGTTCAGCGTAATCTTACTCGATTCAAATCTTTATTCACACAAAGAATAAAGATGGAATACTAACCTAAATAAAAGGTGAGTAGCTACAAAGGAGCTAGCTGCAAATGGTGTTCAGCCTATTTTTTTATATTTAATGTATTAGTCACGCTTAACAGACGGACACAAATACAAGAGATACAGTACATTTCTCCATAAAACAAAACAGAATTCCACTAAGAACCCCCCCTTCCCCCGTCTCCATCCACAAAACCAATCCATACATCCAGACCCTCGCTAGCCCAACAAAAAGAAAAAGTTAGTCGCTCAACTAATCACTTTCAAATCAACGAACATTTAGAATACAAGTTTACACATCGGTTTCATACAACATTAAAAAGGGAAAAAGAAGTATTAAAAAATCCTAATTTAATAAAGGAGACAGAGGCTTTAATGACACTGGGCAAAAGAGAGGCCTCAGTCAGGGTTTATACTGGTTTTATTTTTAAAGTATGGGAGACCTTTGCAGATATTTCAGCTTCATGTCAAACCTTTTAATCCAGAAGACTCGGGGACTGTGTTTGTTAGGTGTGTAACCATCGCTCCTGCAGAGCTTTGTGCACACCGCACATCTCAAATAACAACTGACTGTAGCCGAGTTATAGCAAACAAAATGTTAATCGGCGACCTTAAAGGCAGGGTTGGTAATTTCCTCCAGATACACTTTTTAAGATTTTGGTGTAAATTGTCTTTAGGCTCTGACAGAAATGAATAACTCATGTTCTCTGAAAAAAGAAACAAAGACAATCCTTCATCTGTAGCAGTTTGTAAAACTGTAAAAACTTTGACCAATGTCTGCTACGAGGTACCAATCTGATGAACCAATCACACGCCTCCCTGTCTCCCTGCTCGCTCTCTACCCCGTCACCGATGACAGAGTTTATACTGTGAGTTTGTCGTTGGACTTTGTGAGTAGTAAAATTGTTTTTTTAACATGTTTTAGGATAAAGTTTAGAGTTTACTTCCCGCTGAATGAGACATGAGACGTCGTAGTTTCTACACAATGTAAGAGATGAGCTGAGGTCTGCTTCTGGAGCAACGGCGCTCGTGCATGTAAGAGAGGGGGCGTGGCTTCTGAGGGAGCGCAGAGGGGAGGGCGTGGTTGCAAACGGAGCACTGAGGGAATGCTACTTTCAAAATCATGCTCGTTTTTTTTTTAAATACCACCCCTGCCTTTAAGAGGGGGGGGGGGGGGAAGGCATAACTCATCCTAAACCAAATATAATGAAAGAGTTACTCCACAGATGAACAGCTGAGACCGAGGAGATCTCCCCACAGTGAAACACAATCCCTCAAACTGTTTTTTTCTTAAAGAAGTACGACAATTAATACTGCATACATCTATGATGGTGATGATTAATATATAACAGTGAATGCCATTTTCACAGAGGATGGTGCAAGGTTGGGAATGTGATGTAATTTACATGAGAGTGGTCCTCATTTGCTGTGAAGAGATGTCCATGAAACAGAATATACAAACGATCGGAAAGTTTCATATCAGAAGGGTGTCTCTCCTTTTTTTTTTTTCTGCCCCTTTCTGTCTCCGCGCGGCGTATTATTACAAGAGGGGGGTCCTGATGAAGAGAGAATATTTCATGCCATGCCCATTAATCAGCCGCCATCTATTTCACTTTATTTACACTCAAAGTGATTATTTTCATATTCAGCTCCGTGTTTAAAAAAATCCAGTGTAAAGGAAATTATACATTTAACGAGTGCACGCTGTGAATCTCAGCCTCTTCAACAGATTTAAGGGGGTTGGGTGGCTCACATGCAATTAATTGTGGAGGTGTTTTATCCATCAGGATGAATAATTTAAAGGGAATGTTAATAGGTATCCCAGACTTGGCCAAAGGAAGGGAGACAAAGTGTTGTTGAAAGACGTTTCATTACTTCCCCTCTGAAGCTGCTCTTCATTTGTTCTCCTGTGTCTTTTTTGGGTCAGTCTTCTTACGATTAAGGCTCGCAAAAAAAAAAAAAAAAAGCAATCAATAAGGATTGTTGTTTATACTATTATTATGATCTTTACTCAATCCAGAGTATGAATACAAAGAAAAATATAAAAGGCTCCAAAGCTATTATACTTGATTCATTCCAAAGCCGGGTAATGGCGCAGTGTCAGGATTATAATCAGAGCAGCACAAAGGCAGAAGTTAAACTTTGCTCATAAATAAAAGCGAGGGCGGTTCACAGCACATGGGAACTCGAGTAAATCTGAGCAAGAAGTTCCCCCTGCAGAGTTACCTTTGAAAGATCTGCTTCATGTAACATAAATCGTTGCAGGGAGGGGCCTTAAAGCCACAGTCCGTCTTTTTTACTGTCCACATAAATGTTTTTTTTTACATAGATAGTGCAGAGCATGTGTTACAGTTCAAGACAAATCAGGGTTTCCATGGTTACAATAATAGGGTTCTGATTTGAGCAGAAAATAAAGATAGAAATAAACCCTAACTCGGTGTAACAAAATAATGAACTGTAAGAACTCTGTATTTTAAAAAAGGGTCCTCCAATGATGATGTTGGTATTTTTGTTAAGGGTGATGTCATCTTATTCGTTTTTTTTTGGGCCCGACCGATATGGTATTTTTGGGGCCGATACAGATAACGATTTATCGGCCAATATAGATCTGTAGAGATAGATTTAGATAGACACATGTGTTGTGTTGATCCCTCAGTTATCCAACTCTTGTGGAAAATATGAAGACAAGATGGTCACTCAACTGGAAAGTAACTGTGCATGGACGTGCATCATCGCTCGACGCTCTGGTTAGTTATAATGCTCGTTGTAATCTATAAAACACACTCTGCTGGTGACAGAGAAATGCTAGTGTAATAACATGAAATGCTTTGCTACTAGCTGTAATATAGTTATCCATTCAAACAAAATCAGGCACGTTATAACATCATCAGATTCACAGACATCCTTGTGTTGGTTTCCCATGATTAATTGGACTCAACAGAGGCACGTACAAGGATCCTAGCGGTGAGTCACCTACACGCACCCCCTCAAACAGACAGGACAGTTGCACACACATTCAGGTAAAGCAGGATATACCTTCACGTTTACGCAACACGTAAGGAGAGGCATTGAGTTACAGGCTCACGGGCTCAAGGATAGCATTTAGCTGTGGGGTTTGTGTCGCGGCGTAACAGTAGTTTTTACTTTAGATTGGTTTAATCTGCTAACAGTATTCCACTATGAGGGCAGCATGAACCAGGTGTGTTTTTCTGATGTTTAAATACAGTTTAAAGGAAATGTACGGGGCGCTGGATGGCCTAGCGGTTATGACGCGCTCTACCATGTACAGAGGCTGTAGTCCCCGTCGCAGGGGGCCTTGGGTTTGAATCCGGCCTCGGACCCTTGGCTGCATGTCATCCCCCAACTCTCTCCTCCCAATGTGTCCTGCCTCTCTTCAGCTGTCCTACCTCATAGAGGCAAAAGTCAACCAAAAGAAAAGAAAACAAAAAAAGGTCATGAATGATAGTCAGGACATCTTATGCATGTTTTAGCTGAAAGTTTTCAGAGCACTAAAGCATTTATGACATTTAGTGAATAAGATTATCTTGGCCTTGATTACCATATACTCTTGAAACACATAAAACAACAGCTCCCCCTCGCAGGAAGCATTAAATTGATTATGTCTGAGACTTGATCTCAGAGCAGCTTTGACTGATTCCCCCTATGCGAGCGAGCGTCTCTCTCCTCTGATGGGAAACAATGTGAACTTCATCGACTCCCACATGTGCACAGGGATGACATCAGAAAAGAAGCCGTCTCTGTCAGATGCAATAAAGGGACGTCCACATGCGCCGCGGCTCCCCCATCCTTCACACTTTGTGTGTGTACAACCCCAGCCCACGACATAAATTAGCTATGGTGACTGCTCTCTTTTCATCGGCCATCCAAGACGAGGACGTTTGGAGAGAGAGAAAAATGCACAAGAGGGGTGTGTTGCAAGCCAGGATTCCCAGAATTCAAAACCATCAATTCCGAGGAGATGTTGCAATATGAATTTTCTGACACTACCCCTTTTTCCCTTTTGGTAACATGCGTCTGTTAATTTTTCACAAAAGGATTTCACAAATACATGAGTCCTTTTGTACAGCTTTCTTTAAGATGGAGATCTATGGCACTGGGAACAAAAGACACTCCTTCAATGACAAGTGCCAAGTGCATCAGCCAGTCCCTCTTTTCAAGTAATTCCAACCCTGGCTATTCAGGGTTTGCCCTGTGGCGAGAGCGAGCACTTCGTTCTCCAGAAATAGCCATAGCTCATCTTTCACAAGGACTCAGGTCGTCTTATCACGGGGTAGGGTGATGGTGGTGGTGGTGGTTGGGGAGGGGGGGGGGGGGGGGGCTTCATTTGAATTTCTGTCTCTTCAATATGCCTGGCAATCATGATGCTTGGTTAATATTGAAGTTCGGGGAGCGCGTGGTGTTGCTCTCCCCCTCCGGGCTCTGTGGCAGCCACATAGAGCGTGTACCTTGCCATCAAATATCTCATCAGACGACTTCATCTGCCAGCTATTGTACACTGTTGCACCTGAGCAGATGTCCACCTTAAACAAATCTGATTCTGTTCCCTCTAGATAGCATGAAAAGTGGCCTTTACAAACGAGCATTTTATTCAATGCTCTAAAGAGTAATATTGTTGCAGCTGAGTAAAGACAAAGACTCACTTAGCTGGCTTTGTATTTTTTTCATTTTTTTGTCCACAGCACCCTCGTGAAAAAAAAAAAAAAAAGAATCTTCTTTTGTTCCCTGTTCACAGTCGAGTGGTACAATCGTCTTACCACATCTAATTAACACCCGAACACACCTTGACAACTTTTGCATGACACTCACTCAGCTCAAGTCTTTTTTTTTTTTTCAAACAGCTAAAAGAAATCCACACTTCCAAGTGGCAAAGAGAGGCGTTTTTCTTGATAAATTTAAGATAAAAAGACGTGGCAGTCATTTTCTCCCGTGACATATTTGTTCTTTAACAACAAATCAATGGCGCTGAAAGCTTGGCACCTGAACACAGAACAATGGGGAGATGAAGCGAAGATTGTCTTCATTAGGCACATTAATATTCATAGAAAGTAGAAAATCTGACACCACGGAGGACTTGGTAACCTTTTCTCATATTAGATTTTTTTTTCAACTTCTTAACACAATTAAAGTCCAGCAATGACTTAATTAATGCGGCTTTCTGTCAGGCGCTTTAAAGAACTGTCAATTTGGCCCGGGTCTGCCTGTCAGCGGGGAAGAAAGACAGTCATCCCACTCTTGCGGGAGACAGTCGGAATCACAGTGCCGGATAAAGTCACATTCGCAGACACCTTGCCAAATTGATTCTTTTAAGGGTTTTCTCGCAGATTACCATTTCTTCCCTCCTGTCTCTTATTCAGCACGAGTGTCAAATCGGAGAGAAAATCTAAATTCAGTTTTAGGGTTCTGGCTATTACCATCCCCTCCTATTGTGCTCGTTGTTGCTGATACCCTGTTAAATTATGATTTGAATGAAACATTTCTTGTGGAAGTCAGTGTGTCTCACAGCTCTGAATCAATTACCCGGATACATGGGAGCAACACAGGGACATAAGAGCAAGCTGCTCTTAGCATTAAAAAAAAAAAAAGGGCTATTGCATCAAAAACATTAGCTCAATTATTTGTGTGCATGGAGTGGCTGCAGATTTTATTCACATTATGCATTTTCTCATACTGCCTTACGACGAATGACATGCGTAAAAGATGCTGAGGATTATTGTGAAATGGGAACTTAATGAAAGAGCGAAGCAGCAATCTTAGGTGGCTGATCAAATAACGCCAAAACCTGCAGTTCCTCTAGTGGCCACTTGAGGCTAGCTCCAAAGGCGAGCCAATTCAAATAGAGCGTCTTGTTAAAATGCCCACATTCATAGTGGGATGTCAAAGGTTTACAGCCTGGTGCAAGAAAAAAAAAGGGTTGGGTTTAGCAGCCTAGTTTCATGACAATCATGTTATCGACTTACATGTGGAAATAATACAAAGACTAAAAACTGTATAATTAAGGACCTTGCTAATTTAAGTGTGACATGGGTGCGATAAGCTTTCCGCTAGGTGTTTAACGTGAGCTAATCAGCGACTTGACACACCTGCTGTGTTTCTGGAGAAAGTCTTTTTTTTAAATGTTAATACAAATATCCGACCATCAATATTGCTTTCTGCTCTGCTAATTGTATTCAACGTGATCGAGCAGGTTTCAACGTTGACGCTCACCATGCCTAGCTTGTTAGCCTGTCTGTGATTGTGCTTTTTCGTGGCCGCTGTCCATTTGTGATGACACGTTCCTTTAAGTTACGAGGTTTGTTTCATACAGCCGCCATTTGGTGTCTCAATCCAGATGTGTGCATAAACGTGACTGCTAAGCTTCATGAGCTCTGTAGCCTTCATAGGATCAATGAATGAACAACTTTGGTCAGCTACCGCCATGAAATATATCAGATTCTTTGAAGGACAATGATACTAACTACCCTAACTAATTAGCTTATGTGTTAGCCTACATGACACACGTACAGTTTTGATAACAAAAAAAACCATTATCAATACTTTTTTTGATACCATGACAACAAAATTAGAAGTCATAGGCTCCCAAAAATGTGTAATTTCTTGTTTTTGATTGATAAAAATTGCAGTCAAACTCCTGTACACTGTCTGAATTACACAAATACATTCAATGATGAGTGCAGTTTAGACTGTGCTCACCTTCTTTGGGTTAAAAACATGACTATAGATCATCTATACTTTTCAATAATATCAATCATTCCCATACAAAGACTACAACGTTGAATTGCATTGGCCTTCATACCACCAAACCACCACCAAAATGATTATTCTAATGAACTGGAAAGAACTGGAGTCTGATCTTCATAGACCTGTTATCTATGGAGCAAGCTGCTCATGCCCTTTAAGAGAATTATTGGCCTGATGATGCTCAAGATCTCTGGTACCTTTATAGGTTTGATTACGGACCTATGTAACTTCTGTCTGGTTGTGAAGTGTCATTTGTTTCTATAAATGACCTGTTGGCAGACAATGCAAATCCAGAGGTTTCAAAGAGCTGCTTTAGATATTTCATGCTGTAAAAAAAAAATAATAATAACCAAGATGGTGGCCACAATGCATTGCCAACCTAGTGGTTTCCAAACAGTCAACACACAAGTTGAGGATCTTAAGGTTGCTCAATGAGCGTCTTATAAACAGTTTAAAGAAGTCGTCTCGATGTGCAGAACACTGAGGCTGCGAAGAACAAACTGAGTGCGTTTCCTCTCAGAACCAGCACAGTCTTCAAGAGGAAAGCCACAGGCTGTCCAAACAAAGATGACAGAGCAAATGGCTCCTGCTAATGACTCATTCTCCTCTTGCCTGGGTTTGGATCAAAAATAGCTCCTTCTCTCCTCTCTCCCTCTGAAAAAGATAGCAGCCTCAAAATTGAGGTAATGGGCCTTTTCTTTGGAGGCTGACACAGCTTGCGGGGTTTTGTCATCACTTTGACTGAGATCAGTCGCACTTTATAATAAGTGAGCCGAGATTTTCAAGGAGTTCAAGTATAAGAGAAATAAAAAAAGGTAAACGTAAAACACTGTTGCTTTTTTTGTGACGTTTTAACTCCTCCCACTTCTTACTCCACGTATTGTCGAGTGGTGTGAATATAATACTTAAAGAGAAATGTCGTCAAATTCAGATTTTAATGTTCATTTTCTCATCTATCCCCTTGGTGTGACCGGAGGGGGGAGGGGGGAGGGGGGAGGGGGGGGATTCATACTCTGCCATTCTCTGTATTAATGAACCAATACCTGTGATCATTCTGCAGGAGGTGTAACTGGCTTGGCAGGTGTGCTGCCACTGGGAAACAGATTAAAATAGTCAGGGTTCCTTTCAAGGCTCGCGCGGAAAACAATGGAGGCTTCACAAGGTAATCATGCCATTATATGAGACGGAGGGACTAATTGGAATTATACTAGAACAGGCAGGGAGCTCATTAAAACCTTGAGCACTACCTCATGATAAACAGTCACTTTAAGGGCTGCCACTAATATGATGAGGCAAAGTCTTTATTTCTCTCTTTCCAATGAACACATCTTGATGTTTAAGCTCCTTACACTCTCTCAGCAGGTACCGCGAGGAATGTAAGACGCCTTAATTGCCGCTGGAAATTAGCACGGCGGCTGTACGGAGGGCTTTATAGTCGTCATGCAGAAACACTGACTGAGATGATACTGTACTGCCTCTTGAGTGGGTTTGCATCTTTCCCCCTAATTCCTGTAATATAATCAAACTGTGCTTTTCATGCTTCATATTTTGTCATCTGCTTTTCAACATGCATTCCAGTATTACAAATTGAGCCGTGTGTTAATATATTAATTGTCAAGACTTGGCTCATTACAACCCCATAAAGCTCTCCACTACAATAACACAGCAAAGCTTGTTATGGACTCTGACAGCGCCCCCCCCCCCCCCCCCCCCCCCCCTGCCCCCTCCCCGATTAGAATCAGACTCATTTTCTTTACTTGATGAGATATTTGGCTTTACCCAAAAATAACTTTATATCCCCCTTGCTTTCCAACCACACTTCATTAGCTTCCTCTCGCCCATGCAGGCAGGCTTCTTTGTGCCATTTCGACTGTATTCAAATCTCTCTAATGCCATCTCATGTTTAAAGACTGGCCATAAATCCCATATCAGTTCTTAATGACCACTGCCGGCCAGCCGGTAATATGTCATTGTTCGCAGGCGATCACCCAGCGGGGAATAGACCATGCCAGTCTTTGTAATTGCACACCCAGAAAGATTTATATCGCCATTATGCACACCCATAAGAAATAATTCAAACATATCATTGAAAAAAAACAGCCAGCACATTGCTGATCCCCAAATCTCTGCTGAGCATCTAGCTGGTGTAATATGCTACTGCCTCTGCTAACATGGCTTTAATGTCTCCTTGTAAAGATGTCTTCAACACTCATACTCCATATGTCTGTTTATTAGTGCTACTGTTTTCCTTCTGCGGGCTGTTTTGGAAAGTGTACGCACAGGAAAATGCAAGGTGTCACACTGCACTACAGTGGATAAGTGGCTGGAATATTCCTGGTGCATCAAT
Organism: Labrus mixtus; assembly: GCF_963584025.1. Classification (NCBI taxonomy): domain Eukaryota; kingdom Metazoa; phylum Chordata; class Actinopteri; order Labriformes; family Labridae; genus Labrus; species Labrus mixtus. Next base: position 25,724,510 of record NC_083626.1, read on the forward strand.
CAGCTGGCGCAGTATGCATCCTAAACAAACTCCTCCCGTGTCGTCCGTCCCCCCCCCCCCCCCCCACTAAACGACCGCAATCCTTGGATGGCTGCTTTGAGATGTGGTGATTGAAGACGCAGTTAGCTGAACTCCCCAAGTGTGCCCCGCCGGAGCTTTGTTGTGCAGCCTGTCCCGGTTCCTCCAGAGAGGGGAGGCAGGTGTAGGCTGACGCAGGTTTGATCACCTTGGTGAACGCAGGACCTAAGTGGCTTTTCGCGAGCGTCCGCGGGGAGGACAGCAGCAGCCAACTGCAGAAGGACAAGTGTTTGACTGGGGCTAATGAATTGCCTGGTTGAACAGAATTACATCATGCTTGTTTTGTTTAAGAGGATTTGACAGGTACTCAAATATGCTGCTTGACGTTCTAATTTAGGCTTCGATGCCGCATGAGGGGGAACGGAGAAAAGGCAACTGCAGATTGACAAAATTGGGGATATGCAGGATGTGTATTCCTGAATGTCTTGCTACTTTATATTTTTAGTAACTGTGCTTGTCCAGAACAATGGCAGCCTCCACTTGTTCTCTTTGTCCCTGCTTAGGGGGGGCCGGACGAGTGGAGGGGAAAGCTGAAATGTCCTGCTGAAGTCAGCCATCAAAAGCAGGCCAGTCATGCAGACTCCTGTTTCAGAGTCTACTGAGACCGCTCCCAGGGACTCTTTGTTCCTTTTTTCAAGCAGGCTGCTGCTGTCTCCGCGCTCAGGGGGCTCACTCACCAGTGACAGCCACAGTCAGATCATACCCCCACAATCAAATACGGTTTTATTAGATCTGTCTTGCAGAGCGGCACTCCACTGCAAAAACATGTTTTGTTCTCTTTAACCTATTCCACCGGGGACACAAACCAACAGTGACACTGTCATTTGTGAGCAATGCAGTATGACTCCCTTGTGGTGCAAATGTCAGATTATACCGTGCAGTACTAGTTATCCCCCCCCTAAATATAGCCTCTCTGGTATCATAGCCTGTCGCAAGAAATTCATGGCTCCACACACATGGCCTTTAGTGGAACCCCAGACACTGTCACAAACCTTAAGAAGTCGCCTGGACGAGACTAATTGTAAATTCATATCCGTCTGCGAGCGCTCCTTGTAATTCTGCGAAGAGAGGCACCTGCCCCCAGCTTGATCCTGACTCGTAATATGTGATGTGCACTTTTCAGTCCCTGCAGATATCAAATTGATTTGCACGCGGAATCGCCCATCTCTTATTAAGCTGGCATTTAAGCAGAGTATTAGAATTAAACAGTGCACGTGTATTTAAAGGTATGATCAGCCGTTTGGATACAGGTCACTCACACTGTTTTACCACTCCTGGAGATTTAATTAACCAGGCTTAAAGCCTCTGGAAACTTTACTTTCTCAATCTGCTTCTTAGTTTGAGTGACAGGATCCTGCATGGAATTACTATCACCTGGCGGAGTTAGAACAATTTAGTTTTTTAACATTGGAGATTCTTTTTTTCCCACTTGTGCTTCTCTTTCTGGAGTCATCAGGGCTTGTTTGGATACTTCTGCACACAGATTAACCGTAATCATAGTCTGATTAATATTGGTGGGATGTTAGTAGCAAAGTAAACTCCACAATCTTAATGGAGCAGATTAGCTAAATGTTGAATGTCTTTTCAATTAATCTAATGATTGTATGAGTCATTTTAGCATCTGATTTAGGCTTAGACTTTTGACACAATTTCATATAAATTTCAGTTATTAGATCTTTATATTTGTTGAAATATGGACCTAAGAAATGGATGTAGCTACAATGCTGTCACCTAAGGGTTTTGGGACTGCTGGTATGAGGCCTTGGTTTCGACATATTGGCCTTTTTGGAGCCAGAAACGACCACATTTGGCAAAAAAAAGGGTGGTGCAGCACGGTGCATTCATAATTCAATGCAACTGGGTTTTCAATTTTGGTGCTAATTTTGGTTAGCAAAAAAACAGTGTTAAACTAAATGTGTTTACCAAAAGATCAACAGCTGGCATTACCTTTAAAAGGCTTTATATGTGATTTTTTGATCCAGCAGACGTCGCCCTTGAGCACCAGCATGAAACCAAAACAACTCGCGCTGCATTGTTGTGTTAGCATGCTAATGCTAGCGATCTTTATTATGCTCGTATCTTCACACTGCATGTAAATTTACCTGAAATGAGCGTGATCTAGAAACACAGTTAAGCAGTGAGTACAGTATGTTATTCTTCTTTTCTCTAGTTCCTCAATTAAACAACTTTTATTCACGAGGGGAGGAGTCAGCCGGCCGTCCCGGCGATGTAAACAAACTGAAGATAGGACTCTGAAAACTCTGAAAACATCACAGACAGTGGGACTCGGGTGTTACACCCATTGTAGACAGTCATGACTCACAGAGTTATTTTCAGAGGAGATACTTGATTTATACATTTAAGTGTGAAAAATCTCATATTAAGCTTTTAAGACTATATACTGTATATCCACTTCTCGTACACCAAATATAGTTAGCAACAAGAAAACTAAAGATATTTTAGTCTACTTCAATCTTGCATTTCATGTCGTACAGATGATCTGTGTGACCCTTTATCAAACTCTTCTAAATAATAATTCCTCGTCTTTCATGAAGCTCTGTTTGCTAACTGTTTAATAGATACAGCAGTTCATTTGTCCATCTGTTCATGTTCCACATTATCATTTCTTTATTTATTCATTGATGTAAAAGGCAAGATTTCTGTCTTAATTCTTGTTTTGAAAAGTAATCATTTTATCTACTTGTATTGTTGTTTCTGTCGTAGAAAAAAAGGGTCATCAACAAATACTTTTCACACGAAGAAAATCTCAAAATCAACGGTGACCTGAGGGTCGTTTGTGTAACTTTAATTGATGCTTGTTAAGGCGTGAAGATTCATTTTCACAGAGACAGTTCACACTTGAAGCAAGGGGCTTTAAATACCAAAAAAAAAAAACACTGAGATTAAAACCTTACAGTACATTACAGCACCGTCTTCTGAGGAAATTAAAAAAGAGCTCTTCATGATCTGAAGAGGAGCTGAATCAAAAGCAGTCATCACTGTAAAGTGATCGTCGAGTCTTCTTGAAGAGCTGCTTGTGTTTTTTTTTTCTCCTTTGCCTCTCACAAGGCTTAGTATAATTTATGGTGCTGCTATCATGGGAGAGACTCACACACAAACAGCAGGTGAGGTCACAACAACAAGGTGAACCAAAAACACCACAAAGCAGGGACTGTAATATTCATTGAGATCACTATTATGATGAGCTTGAGCCTTATGTTTGTCCTGAATGTCATGTCATAAAAATGGCATGTTATGCAGAAGTAAAAAAAAAAAAAAAAAGCTTACAGAGAGAAGATTTAACGTCCATTCAGTTCAATCCAAATCAAAGGTTTTTTTGGCATGATGGGAATTAAAGATGTTTTTGTTAAAGCACTGTGATGCCCCAGTAGTGTCACCAAGTCATGTTTTCACTGCATTATTGAGGGCTGTGTCTGAAATCACTCGCTCATTCCCTCCTCACTACTTCGCCGTAGTGAGTTATACTGTATGTAGAGCCCGACCGATTTATCTACTAGCCGATAATATCGACCAGTATCAAGTGACTATTGGTATGGACTCATTTTATCACAGATATGCGCTGATATTACTCAAATAGCATTTCATTTGAGTGTCATTGTATTACACTTGCAGCTCTTTCAACTGCAATGCATGATGGGAAATATTGCTCTAATAGTGACTATCGGTTGTACACTACTTCTCCTTCTCACAATGCATTATGGGATACAATGAGTGGACTATATAGGGTTGATCATGCTCACTCAGAATTTAGACCAAAATGGTGCATTCTCTATAAAATGCAAGATTTAGTGAGGGGTGATTGATTCCGGACACAGCCGTGATCTATTTGCAGCGTCCTAATTAGAGTAACTCAGCGCGCGCGCGCGCACACACACACACACACACACACACACACACACACACACACACACACACACACACACACACTCTGCTCTGACCCTCTCTTCAGGTATAATGCATTGTGGTTTGAGGATGTTAGACGAACCTCATATCATAAATATTTAATTCGGCCTAATTTGAGTTAATTTGACTAATTGGGTCTAATTGGGTTCATTAAGACGTGTTTGACTAATTTGGTCAATAAATAATTGTTTTTGTTATTTAATTTTGTCTGATCTGGATTTAAATGAAGAATTATTTCAAACTAAAACTTGGAGTCGTCGCCCCTTTCTGTCGTGACGTCCTGAGCCGGGTCATGACATCACCAAACTTTAAATCAAAGCACATTTGGGGCTGAAAACGAAATAGAGAAATATTTTTGTAACCACTGAATTAATGAATGTTCTGTGTCAACTTTTCGTGGCCATTTGCTCTACAGAGTTTCATTACTCACGTCTGAGTTTTGATGAAAATGAATTCTTCATTTTGTAAATAGTTTGTAGCTAATGAATAAGACTTTAAGACTCCTGGGTTTACCTCTCTGGGCTTTGTGTTGTCTCTTCAAAAAGAGATTTAAGGACAATAATGTTGTATTATTACTAACAAGAAATCATTCAAAGTCTCACATACTACTTTTCTTTTTTTTTTTCCTTTTCAAAACATCCAGCCCCATAAATAATCGAGGCCTCCTCCGATCCCTCCGAGTAATTATCTGTGTTCTCTGACAGACGCAGGCAGCAGCAAACTGACAGGCCTCCATGAGGGAGATGTTGTGTAAATTTTATGAGTGACAAAGGAGATTAGCAGCGCGACTTTCTACATGTAACTTTGACCTCCTTGGAGCTCGTGCACGCAAGGACGGGCGAACGGGGAGACGCCCGCAGAAACCAAATTTGCGAGAGGTTTGACGAGAGTTGTGCAAAAGTAGTTTGAAAAAAAAGTTTGAAAAATTAGATGGATAAGAGACAGAGACATGGAGAACCATCGTCAGCAAATTTTGCGAGAAACCTCACTTGTATGTCTTGTGTACGGGATCATAAAAAAGACGTGTATCATCTCCCAAAGTGTGTTTACATCAGTCTGTTGTCATATTTTGGCAGATGGTTGGGGTATTGTGTTGGATTCGGCGGGAAAGCAATAGTTTTCCACAGATATAGTGATTCTGGAGAGGCACTCATCAGTTAAATAGCAACCTGCCTCTACAATTTTCTGAAGTCTGAACCTCCCCCTTTATCATAGTCCTATTGTGCGCCTCGCAGACGGACCAAACCCTGAGCATTTCTTTGCTCTGATTTCACATTGATGCTCTTTCATATAGTGAAGTCTGCTCACAGAGGCTTTTGTTCCCCATAATTACAGGGGCCTGTGATTTCAGCACGTACGTATGTCTCGCCTCCAGCTTCTGTGATTGTCAAGATTTGATGGAGGCATCAGCGGCCGCGTGCGTGAGTGAAGGGGAGAGCATGGTCGTGCCATCACACACCCTTTCTGTTTACCCGGAGTGTCAGAGGGCTGATGTCACCCTGAGAGAGAACAGAAGAGGTGGGCCCCCTCGGTGGATTCTCCATCTGTCTGTCTGTCTGACTGTCTGTCTCTCTGGACATGTTGTAGGCAGCGGCGGCGGTGATGATGATAACAGGGCGGTGCGCGCCCGGGTTCAGCGGCCACGCAGCGTTGCAAATCTCCCCGGCCAATCTCGCACGACTCACGCTGTTCAAACAGGTTTCGGCGCCGGCTTGCGTCTTGTCTTGTCAAGTGGCTGACATTCTGATTTAATCAACATCCACGCCTGCCAGATGAATTAGATCACTATCAAAAATGCAACGGGGAGCGCCATGTCCCTCACTTGTCAGTACCAAACTCATCTGCTCATTTATTTATTACATTCTCAGCGAGAGGAGCGATGTGTGGGCTTAAGGTTGTCTGTCCTTGGCGCTTTTGTTAAACTTGGATGAGCCTCGGGGACTTCTCTAATTTCTATCTCCGACTCACATCACATTGAAAACACATAATGGTGGTCCGGAGAAGAAAAACAAACACGGCATTCCTTTCTCCTTTTTTTTTTTTTTTTGAACTTCAACTACAATCTGCTCTCTGTGGAGAATGAATCCACTTCCAGTCTTTTAATTTCCTCTCTATCTATCTGTTATTTATCTCTGGATAGATGAGAGGCATTCTTTGTTGTTTTAATTCCACATGTGGCTCAGAGATGTTTGGACGTGTGTGTTGATGGTGCTTCACATGGAACGCCGCACCTATTACTCTTTTGTTTTCGATTTTGTTGTGATTATAAGAAATTTGGAAGTTGGACACATGCTGGCAAAGCATCTGAGAGCTTTTTTTTTTTTTTTATTGTAGGAACAGATGAAATGGTCTGATGTGGCATTCACTTGATGGTATCAATGTCAGACTGCTCATCCGCTGAACGGAGATCATTTCTGGGACTACTTCCTTTGTGAAAAAAATTGCTTTTGATCAAATATATCACTGAACTTTGCTTTTTTTTTTTTTTTTTTGCTTCTTCATTATATCTTGTGCACTATTTGAAAAAGAGCCAGTGCTCAGCCCCTGAATGGATTGAATACACTCCTTTTTGGACAATTGTATATGAAAGCGATCACCCAGTCTAAGAAATGACAAAAACCCATTTCATTTCACATTTAACAGAATTACTGGGTTTGATGTTTTCTGTTTATTACTGCAGGAAAAAAGAGGAGGGGACGGTTCAGTGTGCTCCTAATGCGAGTGTATGTTGCATGAATTATCAGTGGGAGGACGGCCGTGGTTTAGCTGAGCTGAAGAGATTCAGATTGAGATGTCCACTCACGGCTCACTGGTTTGATATTTCCATCATCGACAGCAAAGGAGACTCTGACAGTTGGGCTGCACAAAGCCAGCTGTTTTCATGGTTTGAAGCGTCCTGAACGTGCACCCAAGTTGAAGGATTGCTTGGAGATTATTAACCAAAGTGACACCCAGAACACAGGCATCCACAGTTGGAAAATCACAGCCTCTCTCTCTCTCTCTCTCTCCCTTTTTCTCACTCTACACCACTCTTTTTCTCACTCTCTAATTTTGGAAGCAGCGGCAAAGTGCTCCAGCATGTTTGTGTCAAAAGTTCCAAATTGAAAAGTGTGATAAGGTGGGGGGAACATTAAAAATAGATAAACACACATCTGTGGACTAATGTGGAAATACTTCTTTTTTTTTTTTTTTGAAACAGAAAATGACCAAAGAGGGGGTTATAGTCACAGCTCTGTTTATCAAATGATTGGAGAATAAAAGGAGAGATTAGTCAGATAGATGGGTGTCATGATGACTCGATGATCTCTGAATCACTCAGGAACATAGAACCAAACCATCTGGCAGAGTCTGCCGTGCATCAGACTCACAACCTGAAAATAAACTCCTCATTAAAGCGTGTTTAGTCAATAATTACATCTTTCTAATTAAAAAGAATGTGGATAGTGTTCACATTTTGTTTCTGTTTATAGGCATGATTCAGTACAGCTTTAAACTGTTTTTCACCGTCTAGGCACAAACACGTTTAAAGGGAAACAACACCTCTATAGAATAGAATAGAAACTACTTTGTCTATCCTTTGTGTGCAAAGGGAGACATTTACACTGTGCAAAGACATACAAACATAACATATCACAGTTAATACAAGATAAATAGGAAGACACATTCACTTATAACTGAAACTACAAATCCTTAATCCATAATATTAGAGAGTCCGAGTCTTCAGACTGCACGTACTGGATTCACAGTTGAGCCTTTTGGTCGATGAAGAAATGGCTTCATCATGTTTCTCTCTCGATGGATGCAGTGCTTGTCCGTAAAGCATTTCTGTCTTAACAATGTAAAGCTAAATCTGTTTTGTTTTTGTCTCTCTGACAGAGTTAATTGCATGAGATGTGGCACTTTGACACCTGGATCTAAAGGTAAAACTCCAGTGATCAACAATGATCCAAAGCATTAGTGCAAAAAACTGCAGTTCTTCAAGTGTCCACTTGAGGCTGGCTGTGAAAGCAAACAAATCCTCATTATATCCTATATACAAATGCTCAGAAATAAACATGTAAACAGCCTCTTTTATAAAAATGTTTTTCAGTCTATAGGTGATTACCTAACTGTTGGGGCATGGATTTTTTTTTTATAACTGATCTCTTTGTTTCCCCCACTCAGATTGTATAAAGGCTAAGTGTTATGCATACATTTGCATAATTTGGAGCGAGGCTGAGTTGACTGACAGGTGCGTTGTAGCTGTTTGCCCGGAGGCTTAAGACCCACCTCAGCTTTTTTTTTAGCCTGTCTCTAGATTGACTGAAGTTAGGTTGAAAATAGCATGTCCTATATAGCGACCACCATCATTCACTTTCAAAATGCCTCAAAGAAACCAATAGGTGACATCACTATAACCATGTCCATGTTTAAAATCTAGTCTATGACCCATACATTTAAAATACTCTTACACATATTATCCTCTTAAAATTGCACATATGTTGGCTGGAATGTGTTTTCCTATGTGTTTATTTATTCTGACTTGCTGCACAAAACAGACCAATTGAAGGTCTGATTAGCCAAAGAAAATATTGACTGATTATTATATAGATACTTTATTTGGTTACAGGCTGAATGATGAGATTGTTTAGTCAGTGGCTAATGTTAGCAGAGCTAGCATTAACAGTGTTCAGATAACATCCACATGCCTGTGCTAAATATGATTTGTGTTGCTCCGATCAGTATGCCAGTTTAACCTGACACAGCCTATTTACAACTTTATCTCCATTTTTAAAAATACTGCCAAACCGCGCTGCTCTGACGAGATGCTATCACTTCACTGTGCTTGTTTACGTCTGGGTTGTAGAGCAGGGAGAGCAGGCTCATTAAGTGGAGCTTCAGCCGGTTCATGGATACAGCCCCTGCTAGTGGCAGGTGCCTGGACTGGCATCGAAGGCTAAAATAAGTAAGATTTGATTAACTAGACAAGTCATTCTGGTAGTGACTATAGCGATGGACAGTAAACAGGTACATCTTTTTTTTTACTTTAAACAATTTGGAAAAACAATAAGAGGCAGCTGTGGCTGAGTTGGTAGTGTAGGTCGTTTCTCAACTGAACGGTCGTGGGTTCGATTCCCAGCTCTTAAAGCCACATGTCCGATGTGTCCTTTGTCAAGAAACTTGACCCCGAGTTGCTCCTGCTGCTTCGTTGGCACCAAAGAATGTGTATAATTGGGATTAGTTAACACTGATGGTAATTCTAATTTCAACCTCTGCCATGTAGAGTGTGTGAATGGGTGTAAAGGGGTAGTTGGTAAGAAAGCGCTGTACAAGCTCAAGTCCATTAACCATAACATTACAGGTCTGTAGCCTTGTTTACTGCAGCTGTAATCACTGCTTTAAAAAAATGATGCAGGCTGTTTTTTTTACTGCATCTATCAACGTTGCAGTCCTAATCAGACATTTACTGCATCTACGCCGGAGTATTATTATGTGCCAATTGAATAAAAGCCGGTGTGTAGAACAGGCACTGCTTCATTGTTCTCCCATCCAGGTCAGGCCTGGGTCATTCCTGAATGTGATCTGAGAAAATGTATCAATCCTCAGCGATGCCTCATACATGCATTGGAGAAAAAAAAGAAGGTATTTGGCTTCACCGGATCAGCATTCCTCTCAGGCCCGCGTAGGGGAGTGAAAACACAATATCGTTTTGGAAGACGCGCGCATTCATCTTCGAATGAGCCTCTCTGCACCTAACACTTCACTTTGAGCCACCTCACAGAAAAAGAAACGGGGGGAAAAAAATCCTGATGTTTAGGAAGAAATGAAAACCCCCAGCGCTGCTCACTCATCTAAGAAACATTAAATGTACGGTTTGTTTACCCGCATGTGCACTTATGAATCCCAGGGGTGCCGCAACCTGTGTATAACTCACCCTTAGGGCCTTGGAGTATTTTTCACTATGAAATGAAATTTTATAGCATGCGAGATTAGCCGACACTAATGCAAGGTCAAAAATAATAGAATCAATAGGCAGGCTTGGCGATGTTAACATTTACAGAAAATAATGGGTTGAAAAGCGCTGTTGAAAACAGAATGAAATGAGTCTCTGCAGAATTCCTTATTGATGGCTTTTCATTATTTCTAATAATTTGACTTTCTTTTGTGTGCTGTTGCCGGGGGTATGGCCCTCGCTGCGGTGCTGTGGTTTATCTCTGTGTGCGCTTGTGTTTGTGTTAAGTGTGCGAGTGTGTGGGCGTGCGTTAGGGCCTTTTATGTGTACACGCACATGTTTTATGGTCAATAAACAGCTATTTTCTGCCAAAGTCTTTGAGCTGCTGATCAGATCTCTGCTTGTAGTGCTGCACCGGCAGTTTGGAAGATGAATCACAGCGGATCGGCCAACTTTGTAGATTTGGGCCTCGTCTCACATTCAGAGATGTGTTTCAAAATGCGGGATGTTTATTGCTTCTGACAACGCTCGCTCCCTTCAGAGAATGGGCCAACATCAAGTGAAGTGTCCAAGATAAACCCAAATGAGTGTTCTCTGTGACCCCCCTGTTTTATAGCTCATTGGAGAATTGGGTATCTGCAGCTAATTCAAGTGTGATTACAGGGGGGGGGGCGTTTGATCCCTCTGTAATCTAACCCCTCTCACTGCTATTGTCTTCCTCTCACACTAATGAAAATAATGGTTATGAATGTTTTTGGTGCACTTTGATTGTCACATCAACTGTTTTTATTGCTGTCATTATGGTTTAACATCGCACTGTTAATTCTGTTAATTAAAAAGCTGATTGCGTTTGCCAGTCTGTGATCTCCATTTGGCGCGTCCATATGGTGGAGATTGCTTGTTGTAAATTTCAATGAAGCCTTATCACAGTGTTGCTATGTATAATCAAGCAGTACAAGTGCTCGAATTGCCTAGAAACCCCCAATCGTCATCATCCTCCTCTTCAGTTACAACTCTGCTCCACAACTTTGCTCAAACTACCATTTTCTTTAAATTACTTTTGTAGCAATTAAAGCTCATTGTTTTTTTCGCAAAGCGTGCACATTTAAATGTGTATGGTATAGTCCATAATATATGATGTAGATAAAAAAAAAACATCACCATGTCCATTAAGAGTTTCCACTCTTAGATGACCACTCTAAATGAGATGCTGCAGTCATTTACTGAGCGTGCACACTGACAAAACCAACATGGACGAAGCTATGGTGTATTTCATGCACCAAGAAGCAGTTAATGCCAGCCTTGCATCAAATGACTTTTCAAGTAATTTCCCAGTCACAGACTGTTACCAATGTCAGGATGAAATCATGGAGTTTTCCTTGAGTTGGCCTGTGTGTTCCATCTCCATCTCCATCGTTTGGTTGGTCGTTAGGGTCACATGAGATAACTTAATTCATGTTCTTGATGTTTAGATAAATTCAAAGATGTTTAGAGATGCTAAGAAACATCTAGCAGGGTCAGACTTCATTATGTAAATTTATTTAGTACAGAATGGCATTTTAGGCAGAAAAAAACGCCAAATTTAAGAGCATTCAAAACTGAAGAAGAGACTGCTAGCTCATAGGTAATGTGCGTCCTATGGGGAGGTACAGAAATGTGAAACCTTATTATTTTATGCAAAATTAGCAAACAGCCCTGGGTGCAGAATGACTCACCAACATTTAAAAAAAATCCAAATTATGAAGATCTATTAAACATTCAGACAAAACATTGTTATAGTTCAACATAAGGCATGGCTAGCTATCAGTGAAAGAAACATGGGATAACAAATCTTTAAACATCCATTTTGAGTTTATGGGGACTTTAATATTTTGTGAATAGTGCGGTTCAATGATGTGAACATTGGCTTCAACCAATTTACTTTAATGCACGATGTAAGGTACCAAACAGAAACAGCAAAATGTTGACTGTTAGCGAGGAGGGTTGGCCCAAGACACTGCACACGCTCTAACTGGATTTTAACAGTTGTAAAATGCACGTTTGCTATCATAATACAGTCTTGGCCCAATGGTAGTTAACTCATGTTAACCAGTGAAAGTTTGAAGTAATACTGTGAAATAAATTCTTCAATGGTGGTCTTCTAGCTTGTAATTCTAGGCCAAGCTAACATAACAGGTCTTGAAAACACAACGGCAACTGAGGCCAAAAGCTGCGTCCGTTTCTTAACCATTAGTCACGTTTTATTCTGTTAAATTTCTACAAGTAGCAAGATGAGAAATAATCCCATAAAGAAGCTAGCTGTAGAGGTTATAGTAAGGTAATAGTTTGAAGTGATGCTGCAAAAATCCCAGTCCTTGTAAAAGATCTTTAGATGTGAGAGGGTGTCTGATGTGTGCTATGAAGTCCTTAAAAATCTTTCTTTCTGTCTAGTATGATAGACAAGAAGCAGCCAAGCCTTGTGGCATTTAAGAATGACTCGTCAGACACATGTTTTAACTTCAAATGCATGTACCGACTGTATGTATTTTTTCCTGTACACCTAAACATTGCTCAAAGCTCACAGGCGATGACCTACTTCAACTAGATTTTTGTTTGTTTGCTTTTGTGAGAGTCCCAGAGTCCACTCGTCTGCCTGAACACAGACGGGTTAAATCCCTAAAGGATGGATTACATTTGTTGTTGGGGAATCAGGATATAAATGTTAAGTTGAATATGAAAGCAAAGGGACCACAACAAATTGGCTGAGCCAGAAAAACCAGCATCACGTTCTGTGTGAATTTGCTAAACATTCAAAACTGTGCTGACAATAACACGAGCGTATGAGTATGTGTGGTTTGTTTTGACCAGAGCAGATATAGTATTGTATTGGGAGATGCTGTCAGCTGGATCAAAGCCTTGTATCCTGTATCTGTCCTTAGAGCAGGTTTGTACACACAGACATGAGAGCTCGGCTGTACTGGGCACTGCTACGACTGAGGCTGGAATTAAAATGCAGGAACTAAGCTGTCATGTATTTGGAGGCTGGCCAAAAGCAAAACTCTGCACTTAAAAAGTTGTCACAATCCAGTTCCCTGAAAGCATGCAAAACCCAAACCTGTGATCAGTGACCCACCGCAGGGGTCAGTTTTAAACATGGGCCCTACTTTTAACATCATCTTGGATATAAATGACTTATAGGTGCAAAACGTTTTTGGAATTGCAGATGTAGATCGCGTCAGCTGTCATGTGGAAAACCTGCTGTGATGGCTGCAATGTAATCGGGATGGGGTTAAATGGCCCAATTAAAGCGCGTCCTCTCAAAGTTTTACTTTTTAGGCTCAGATCGTGTCTGTGCAGAGGATCTCTACAGAGATGGACCTTTTTTGTGAAGAGTGAGAAACCAATATCTTCATTGCTCCTTGCAAAGAAACCCAAACTCCATCGACAAAAACTGAAAATTTAACATGCAGAACTTAAAACTTTTGGGTTACCAAAAAAATTATGTTGGATCCCAACTATCTATTAACAACATGAAAGTACAACCGATAGGGGGCGGTGGTACTGTAGCTCAGTCCGTATTGGATTTGGGTTAGGAACCAGAGGGTCGCCCGTTCAAGTCCCGGTTCGGACCGAGTCTGGAAATCGGTCTGGTAGCTGGAGAGGTGCCAGTTCATTTCCTGAGCACTGTTGAGGTGCCATTGAGCAAGGCACTGACCCCTCCACCCAACCACCACCATCTCAGGGGCGCTTGCTGTGGACAGCGCCCTTCACTTTGACATCTCTCCATCATAGATCCTGCTGGATTAATAAAGTATATCTTCTTCTCATAACAAACGCACCAACAAGGCAGTGGTAGATCAGCACCTCCTTTATTCTAAAATGACTGTTTTTGTCAATGCAGTCTGGTGGAGTTAAAGAAACTAATGTAACGACTGTTTCTGGTTTGAGAAACAGATCCTAACATAACAAAACGTCTCCGTAGGAACCAATTCTGTAAAATGGTCAAACACTAAAAGGATCTAAGCTTGTTAAGAGGAAAACAAACCTATCTCTGTGAGTTCACGTACTTTGATATGGTTCATTTCCTGCAGAATTACGTATGTTCCAGCTGTTGCAGCGAGTTTCAGGTCTGCTGGCAGGTGCAATCTACTGGAAAAAATCCCAAACATTTTATATTTATTAATTACTCAGACCCCAAAATATGTCATAATGGAGCTCTGCCTAATATATAGTTAATTCCCCTTTACCAGCTGTCCATGTTGCCACCCCCTCAAATCTGCCTACATGTACTTGTACTCTAAACACCAGAGTTCCCATGATTCACAGAGCTGCATAAGAACAGCATCCTGGAGGAGCCACATAACTCTTGTCATTGCAGGTCTTTGAGTTCTTGACGAAGCTTTTGCTAAATAATGTTCTCATGCGAGTGGAATGCCAGTGTTTACAGAAGAGACGGGGAGGGGGGGGTGCGGACTCACGGACACGTCTGCCCCCGTCAAGCCTGCTCAGGAGTGGACGTCTATCAGTTCAGAAGTCAGCTCCACGCACGAGTCATCCATTCCTCATCTTCATTCCCTCTGACAGGCCCGCAGCTCTGTCTCTTCTCTGCACTATTTACAGCGCTGGAATCTGTTTATGTCACACAGATGTAAATGTTTAGACTTGATGAACGCTGGCTGGAGTTTTTAACAGTCCGAGAAAAAAAAGACGTGTACGGTTGAGTTTAGCTTAATTCACTGTCATCATTAGGAATGCGAGATCCGTCTCAGACACTCACTATTGGTCCTAAAGCGTGGTGCCAGGTTTACATGCTTAATAGTGGTCTGTTTGTAGTGCCAAAAACCCAGCAGCATCCTTGTTAGGCTTTCTTTTGCAAATGCCAGTTGATGTGGAATAAATTAATTGGTTTACAGTTTTTTTTTTTATTTCACACATGAATAACTTTCCTAAAGTGTGTTTTTTCTGCAACAGCATTAAGAAAGTAGGTTTTTTTGGAATTAAACCGCAAAATAAACTGCTGGGTAGTCTGTGCAGTGTGTTAACGCTTAAAGCTTTCCTTAAAGTAGCGGGATGGCCATAATGGTGAACTCGACACGGTGTTGGAAGTAGTTGATATTTTAGTGAAAAGAGAAGAGGGCCAATAACACCTCCAGGCAAAGGTCTGCAGTCTTAATTTGTTAAAGCCATTGTCCTGAGCTCTTTTCAGGAAGCAGGCTATTTATCATTTAGGCAGCCGTTACTTTTAATGAGTCTGTTATCATTCATTTTAGGGCATCCCACCTTTCCTTGACACGGATAGTATTTCTTTTTATATAGGACATAGGATTTATGTCTCCCTCTGCTCTCTCTCTCCCTGGGCTGAGAGCTGTCAGCCGCTTGGCGGTTTGGGAAGGTGCGGAGGTACTCTGCACTCCAGCACACGGGGGCCACGGGGCTCATAGAGCTCAAACTATGCCCTGCCTCTGTGAAATCACTTACACAACTGAAAATGTGCTCATAAAACGGCTCGGTTCTTTAGTCTCCGTTCTTTAAGGAAGGTGATGGGCAGTTGAAGCAAACTGTCACATTTGGGCTACAGGTTCAAATGTTAAGATGATGCATCAGATGGATGATGAAAACAATAAACTAATAATAATGAAAATACAATTGTAAGGTTTTCACACTAACACACAGTGACTATGCAACATGATTCAGTAGACAGAAATACAAGAATTCCATAAACATACAAATATTGGCTCTGGGAGATTTAGCAAATGAATCATTAAATAAACAAGTAAACTGAACGTCAGCACAACAGCACCAATCACTGTGCCTCTGGACCAGTACGCCTTTGTGGGCTATTCAGACTAAAAAAGGCCCAGAATTTAAGAAAAATGCCTGCATGGTTGGCGGTGTCTGGGTAAAGGTACGGAAAACGGGATAAATAATGGTCCATGAAGTCCAGTTGGAGTAACAGATAATTGAGTGTGATTGTTATTCCGACACTTCATCACTGCATAGACTGAGGGGTTTAAAAGCACTCAGAGACTTCAGAGGGGCAATCATCTTTTTCTTTTCACGTCAATAAAGATGTTAAAAAAAAAGTGCACATATGGAGAACATCCACTGGTTACAAAAAATAAGTCTGTAGGAGCAGAAGTTTAGAAGATTAGAGGCCAACTTCACACCTGATTTGTTGCTTAAGTAAACATTTCTTAAAAGTATTAACAGTAATTTTACTTACAGCATGACGTTCATTTTGTATTTTGTAATCACATTTAAAGATAGTAAAGCGGGATACATGCTCATCAAATACACATCAGACATGTGGCTGCACGAGCTGGGGATTGAACCCCTGACCTTCCGGTTGAGAGACGACCAACTTTACCACGGCCGCCCAAGAACAGTCTGTTTTATGTGTCTGTAGCTTTAAATGCAAATGATCTGTGTTAGACCACGCCCCCTCTCTGGAAGGGCTTGGGTGTCTTGGGCTTTCCGGCACCATGCCCTATTGTTTACGGTGAGAAGGCAGACTCAGAGGGCAGAACAAACACCTAGCGTGTGGAAGTGTCAACCACCTGGGGGAGGGGTTACTGCCCTTTGTGATGTCACAAAGGGGAAAATCTCAAAACGGTCTGTTTAAGCACACATTTTCTGAAAAGTGGAGCAGCCTAAAACGCTGTGTTTAGTGTGGATTTTCATACACATAGCTGTTTTGACAGCCTACAGGTTTTTGTCCTTTACCTCTGATGACCCCCCCCACAGCGCTCACAAAGTCACCTTGTCCAACTTCTCAGATCACACCGAGCTCACTCTAACATCCCAGAAGCTATTCATTTCATCAAATTCTTCACAGTAAGTCTTGGTTTAGGAATATTTATTGTGAATGTTCACTAATGCCCATATTCAATTCTGACAGCGCTATAGTATTATAATAATACTACTCGAACATTTTGCATGACTCACTGCACCTCCCGAGTGCGTGAGTCAGTACTGGCACTTAAATAAAATGTGTTGCTGCAGCTCGCCCACAGTGTACACACGTCCTGGTCTTGGTAGCATTAGACATGTGTTAGTGCTTTACTAACTGTTGGGCTATGATGCCGGCTCCCCGTAGCGTTGGTGGAGGCCATATGTAGAGTTGGCATCGAAGTGTATCTGTACAAACTGTTGGCATCTTGTTCACTACCGAATGCAAATACACACCTACACACATATGCATACAGGACGTCGGCTCAAACCTTCTCGCTTACAACAGAAATGACCCGACAGGTTTTTGCACAGCGAGATGTTTTCTGCTCTGCTACACTTTCGGGTGGAGGTTATCAGGATGTCCGCTTGGTGCCAAAATCTGGCTTGGTTACTCACAGCATCGCATGCCACGACTCGAGTGTGTCCAATCGACAAAAAAGGCCTCGACAGAATTTATGTTTACAATTCCACTCATGGGAAACATGTCTTAATGTAGCAGATGATGCTTAAAGTGAAGGTCCTGAAATGTGAAGTGGGATAAAAGTAACAGACTGTTTCACTAGATAGGCAAAGCGCCCTTCATTGAAAGTTATTGCCAGGCGGCCGGGGGTAATACATCACAAGCTTTTGTGAGGACAATGCTACGAAGCCGAAATCCAAGTACAGATGCATCATAGTTGCACAGTGAGCATTTTGTAACAAATAATGTTGTCATCAATTTTCATCTTTTGTTTAAACATATTAGTCTTTTGGACAAGATAGGTCATATTTCAGCAGGTTGATAAATCCTCTCGCCTCTCCTCTTCACAGAATGTGCACTTAATTAATTACACAACCTTTAATTGGACAGATTATTCCTAATGGTGGTACAGTGCTAAATGTACAAACTCTGAGAGGGCTCACGAGTAATTATTTTAATGCCACTTTCTGGGCCTGCTGCAATCAGTATATTTCAAATAATTAGTATATTTCATAGGGTAAGGTACGGATACTTTAAAATAGACAAATTACATTTACATTTGTGTGGTTTTTTTCCCTGCAGCTGATCCCTCATCTCCTGCATCATTTCCATGTGCTGAGGCTGTGTTAAGGGGCGTATGATCACCCTCTGATATTTTACGATATCTGGCAGTATTACCTCCTGTTTAATTACCTCGGTAATGTGCATTGATGTACATGATGGATTTTTACGGAAGCCCACTTCTTAACTATCGGATGCGGCGACATGAATGATCATCACTTTCCGCAGTGGTCTTAAGAGATAAATTAATAATTGTGACGGAGGAAGCGGAATACAATTAGCAAATGCATCTGCGGTCGACTTTAAGAAGACAAACACGAATGCAAGCATGCTTACAAGCTGTTGTGACCGCTGATATCACGCGATCAATCCGTGTAATGTCATTAATGAGAGTTGAGGAAATACACTTTTGTTTGGCTTGGGCAATTCAGGCGAAAAGAAGCGCGGTATATTTATTTAACTACATTATGTCAAAGTACACAAACACTCTTAATTTACGTCTGCGAGCACCGCTAGTGTCTGAGGAACAATTTAGAGAGAGGGGGGGAAATGGGAATGATGGTGCTGTTAAAACTTCACAGCTTGACTCTGAGATAAGGAGCGAGTGCTTGAACTAATGGCTGAGGCCTGGTATGAGGGGTGCCTAGGCCTCAAAGTCATATAATTCAAAGCATGTATGTCAGGCCGCGCGCTCATTACCATGACTGATCATACTGTCTTCCAGTATCCTGCCCGCCTGGCACCCGAGACCTGCAGGTGGTACTTTATCTAACGTCCGTGTCGATTTTTCACAGACATTTTTTTTTTCTTCCTCTCCTCTTGCTAAGCAGTCCGAAAAACCCAACCGCTCGGGAAAGGAACAAAGAGCTAAAAAAAACACGATGTACTCAAATGAATAGTTGAACAACTGCAAACAGGTTCTGTTTGTAAAGACAAACAAGCAAAACAATGCAGTCGTACTGGGGTATATCAATTTGTTCTTTTATTGTTAGAAGAAGGACTATTCTTCTCAGTGGAAGTGGACAATATAATACCATGAAAGTGTGTTTCATGCATTTTTTATGTATGTTTTTTTTCTGGACAAATACCACACCACTATTCCGCCTTGACAAAAGCCTGATTTCATATTTCTAAGTGCTCAAACGGCCAAAAATCATGCGTCACCGGCCATCATTCTTCCCTCTCTCTGCCATCGATGGATCTTTTTTTGGTGTGTGTGTGTGTGTGTGTGTGTGTGTGTGTGTGTTGTTTCCCCCTCTTTCTCCCCCCCTCTGTCTCTTGTCCTTCTCTTTTATTGCTTTGTACAGCAAAGCACCATTACTGATCCCTTCCAAAGCACAAACTAAAAATCTATCCCGTTGTCATTTGCTGCGCCGTGCCATCTATCATCGGGGGTGCTTGGCAGCGTCTCCGTACGAGAGAGGAGGTGCTGGAACAGGAGGCAGAGTCAAGGACTTTCACGCGCAACAAAAAACTTGTCACAATTATTTATGGCTCTTGCTGGGACACATAATAGGACACATCAAACTGCTGTTTTTTTGTGTGATGAGCGCCCTCACATCGCTGGCTCCCTTGTCGAAGTGGGTCACAGGCATCTCTTGCCTTACACATACAATTTCCAAGACAATGGCGGAGCACTTGGGGAAGTGACAGTGACAAATACTGGAGCCCCCACGGAAAGCCGGGCAGGCTGTTACATGAGTGATTGCGCCAATAATCATGCGGAGTCGTCACGTGTCTGTGGAGCGGGAGGGAGATGGGCAGCAGGGGTGGCAGGGGGTGGGAAGAGATGGAGAGAGAGGAGAGAGAGAGGGAGTATATGAGTGTGTGAGAATAAGACAGGAAGGAGCTGGGGGGAGCAGCAGGCCTGTGTAGAGAAGTGGCTAACAGGTCCTGGCAAATCATTTTTTATTTCCTTATCATCCATCTCCCGCTTCCTCCCCTCAGATGAGTTGCTGCTAAATGACTGTCACTTTGGACGGTGCTGTGATATGTTCTGCTGTAGCGCCCGTAATTGGGAAGGGGGTCACCAGTGCCTGTTTCTCGTCGTGACCTTTCTTAAACTCGGCCGCCCAGGGAATTGGGCAGAGCCTCAGATTAAATTACTTCTCCAGCGCCTCGGCCCTTCACCTTAAGTGCTGGCACTTGGCTCCAGTTCATGGGAAAGAAGCCCCCTCGTTCTCGCTCCAGCGCTTCAGGCACCGAGCACAGACTTGCCCGGGTTTGCCAGCCTGAGCTAACAGGAGGAGAGAGCGAGGGCCTGTGTGCTGTAGATGTATGTTGTCATGGTGTCAGATCATAGTGCACGTTTATGAGAAGTGGAGGTATAGCCTTCACGTGTTAGCGAGTGTAGACAATGCAGAAGTTCTTGATTCTTACAATGTGGCCATGCAGTGTGTTGACTACACTGGTTGCAATAAGAAGACTGATTGTGCAGAAGAAGATGGAAAAATGAGCATACTTCTCACTTAATATGTTGCCTAAGAGTGCCTTTTTTGCAAGGACAAGTTAGCTTTTAGTTTCATTAAGTCAGGGTACATCTAAAACTATTTAACACTATTGGTACTTTCACACTTCCTACCTGAAGTTTTGGGGATGAGCTGCATGTTTGAACGCAAACAGCCACATTTTTCCACCTCAACTTCACCCAGAGTTTCTCCTGCCGGCCCCGTACATTTTTCCGCATGAAGTTTGGGGTGATCTGGTTTGAGGACGCAGCAGCAAATTTTCAGGAAAATTCACCCCAAGCAAGTTGGGAGAGCTTGACAATCGCATCCTGCCACTGGTGCATGACCATAGACTGTACATGTATGCACGGGACTGGTTCAATCTTTGTGCTCCCACTATGTTTTCTGTTCACCAGTATGTTCTTCTCTGCTCTTTTGTTGTTCTGATTATTTAATCCTCCAAAACATGAGGAGAAATCTGAATCATCTCATAGTTTACTTATGTTGGGAGACTTTTGTCCTTTTGGGATTGAGTTACTATAATACAAATGGTTTGACTGGTAAATTAATAGATTTAAAACAACAGAGAGCGATGTTTTTCAGTGAGAGATTTCTAACTTAAGGTTTATTGCTTAGATTTGTAGACCCCTTAAAACTGAGAATGTCCCGAACTACAGGAAGCATTGATACTAAGGCAAAAGTATCATCCTGTTTGACTCCCGCTGTGAGGTGCATGTGCAACAAATCAACTCAGGGGGCAGTGTGTGTGAAATGTCCTTGAAATGATCAGGAGTGCATGTGTGAAAACAGCTAACAGAAGTATTTCAAAGCAGGTACATCATTATAAAATGTCTAAAAAACAATTAAATAGATGATAAAACGTTGTATACTTCAGGGTGGTGTTACCTTGTGATTAAAAAGATGACACCACCGTTACATGAAATAAGTCTTGCATGGCGTTCAGTCGCACTAAGAGAACTTCTGCATCTTGACATTTTGGATAAGAGCATTTTGAGTCAAGCTTTTCTCCACTATAGACAAAAGTAATCTACCCAGTTAACAATGCAGTTGTCATGAACTACAGGGGCACCTTGCTAACCGAGCTAGCGCTAGTGTAAGCTGCAAACAAGTGTTTGACCTTTGTTGCTCTCCAGGTCCGTCTTCTTGTCTAAAGTTGGTCACTTGTGGCTTCTGCTGGTCCACAAACCGACGAGGGTCTTCAGAGTGTCATAGCACTACAGATTTATTTCCACGGAGGAGTTCACCCCATTCACACTTGGTCATCCTTAAATCCTTCCCTCCGCCTGCTGTCCAAAGCAATATGGCAAAAACCAGTTTATATTCCAGCCTGATGATATCGTATGTTGTATAAAATGCAGGCTAATTTTTTTTGTATCTTCTTTACTTTCTGCTGTTGGTAAACAACAACAAAGAGTTAAACGTGTAATCATCATCTTGCTGTCAAAGACACCCCCTCCTCCCCCACCTCCCTCCCGTCACCACTTAAAAAATGGCACATTGACCTGACACAGCAATGTGAGGAGAGCGGCAGCTATTCACTGCTCTGTTAGATATGATATAATGAGACGCCGCAGCTCTGAAAGACTGACAGAAGAAAAAACACCACCCAATTGTTCTCCAAACATTGTGGGGACGTCTAAATAAAAATGTCACATTTGGGCTTCGCTATCATGCAAATTAATGGCATATCGGGCTGTAAAATAGACATTATGTGAAATCAAATCATCTCCGGAGACATAAAAATGCTCTGATCAAGTGTTCGTCCTCCCCTTTGAGAGCCTTCAGCAGCTCCACTACCTCCTCAATTACTTTGGGTGTCAACAGACAGCTATCTGCAATGAGGGCATGTTTTCCCACATAATGACAACTGATAGCTGGTGTCAGACAGGTTATGCTTTTCAATTTGTGTCTGGCAATAATAACAATTACAGCTCATGCAAGTCCTCATTACATTACAGTATGAATTCATTTTGCCGTGCATATTTCCCAAAACACTCATCTCCACGCCCGTCATCTCAAAAACAGGCGGCAGGTAGGACAACAGAGAGCAGAAAAGCAAAATGGAAAAGTTTTTTTTTTTAAATAGTTCACCTTGAACTGTGACCAGAGTCAGTCCAAACTAAAGTCCCTGAGTCACTTTGGCTGCTCACTAATTTGTTCTGAATATTCTTTGTGGCCTCTGGAGCTTACAAAGTGTGAAACTACTAATCATAGTCCAGACTTTGATTTACTTCAGTCTATGAAATCACGTCAGCGTCACATCGAGACTGGCCTGTTACTATTTTTAAACAAAACGCAGCAAAGAATTTCCATATTTTCCGTGCTTGCCGTGGCCCGTCAGTGCCGCAATCGCCGAGAAGTCGATCAAACTTGACTATCTAGAGGAAGTATACACACTGCGGTCCGTCTACGGAGCATGCCAGCAGCGCCAGTTTCAAATACGCTGCAGGTACGCATCAACCCAGGAAGTGGGAACGCACAAAGCATCCAGTCAATTTCAAAATAAAACACAACATAAAGACTCACTATTTGTATTTTCCCTCATTTTATCAACATGCGTGATCTTGTAGTTCTCCTGTGATGTGTGCGCAGCTGCTCGGGGCTGCACACTGCTGCGCTCGTGTTCCAGAAATGGATCCAGTGGGGCAGGGCGGGCGCCGTCCGTCGGGGCAAAACCGAGGCGCTGACTTTGTGGAAATTGGGGGTAAGACAGAATGCAAACATGCTTCACGGCATGAACTCATAAAAGCTTTATTTTTTATTTCATAGACGGATGTTGTAGTTCATTTTTATTTTTTTGTGTCGTGATGCTTTTTCTGCTTATTTTTTGATCCCATTTGAACACTAAAGTTAGAGGGGTCTCTTATTGAGACCGGCCTTTATTTGTCCAAACGTGAGGCAACACCAGGCTATAAAAGAGAGTGGGCTGTAAATTGAGATTGGGCTTTTATTAGAAGTTTTACGGTATTCTGGATACGGCTGCTCAGTGTTTTAAATAAAGATGGCAAGTCGAGACTTTTGGCTTGTCTGTGAAATATTCTGCAGTTCCTGGAGATGTAATGTTGGTTAAACAAATTATAACACGTTTTTAATTTCAGCTTCTCTGCAGCATACCAACAAACAGCAGTTTTTATGTACTCAGAGATAAACGTCGAACTCGCGGGCTCTTGGCGGTGCTGTTTAGAAACAGGTGGTGTGGCACAGAAACTAATAAGCAAACTGTTCTTATACAATCCAAATGATGGGATTCACCATTTGTTTTACAGTTCGTGGGACTAAACTGTGATTTTATCAGACATGCTTC
Organism: Labrus mixtus; assembly: GCF_963584025.1. Classification (NCBI taxonomy): domain Eukaryota; kingdom Metazoa; phylum Chordata; class Actinopteri; order Labriformes; family Labridae; genus Labrus; species Labrus mixtus. The sequence continues at coordinate 25,748,167 of NC_083626.1, forward strand.
TAGAAGTAAGAGCCCATTCTAAATCGCACAAAGTCTTCATTTTAAAAGCAGGTAACTTCATCCTGCATCTCATCTGCATCTCCCTCTATCCCACTTATCAAGCCCGGAACAGTTTGGGCAGATGGTTGTTCATCGTCAGTCTGGTTTTTTCCGAAGATTTCTGCCTCTAAAAAAGGACGTTTTTCTTGCCACTGTACCTTTGCTAAATGTTGCTAAGTGTTAGCTACATCACAGGTTGTAAATAACTGGTGGTCAATCAGCTTGTTGAGATGCACTCTTGATTTCTAAAGAAAGCTTGGTCCACAGTTTGCAGCACAAAATGTAATGTCATGTTTCAGTTAGTAACAGGGACTAGCTAATACTGTGTAGTAATCTGGGATCACAGACCAAAGTGTGTGTGTTAAGTGTAAGCATGCACACTGGACGGATCTGTACTCGAGATACAGATATACTCATGTCCCAATCCAATGTAATGCAAGATGACCAAAACATTTTTACATTTAGAGCCAAGTTAAAAGTGCTGACATTGAGCTGACAGAGAATTTGCAATATTGGTTTCCTGACTTCAAATGCTAATGTGTGCTAACAAGAAGATGCTCATGTTTAGGGTGATGAGTCAAGTTTGGTCTTATTAACCAAAGTACTTGATGAATTAAAATAACGTCCTGCTGCACTCAAGGAAAAAATCACTGTTTATCTGCAGCTTTCATGACAAACTGTTTGTTTTAAATTTTCATGAGCATTCACATGATCGCGTCGACCACATGGTGGCGTTCAACAAAGGGGGATCCTCAGAGTTAGACAGAAACACGGACGCATTTTGTGCCAAACCATCCAAAAAGAAATCAAATTATTTCACTGGACTGAAGAGAAAACTTTGACCTGATGACGACCCTAGATGCTACAAGATCCTTGATTGCTGCCATACAGTTTCACAGAAATCTTTCTTGTAATTATTGATTTGCAGCAATTTTGTTCTCTGAGTGGCCAAAGTTTGAGCGAGCCATCTACAGCGTAATTAAAAAGCCTTTTAAATTGCATGAACAGTGTGCATTTTGTTTGTCTTCCTCCTCAGCTTTAACTCTAGTCAGGCTCTCCACTCGCACAATAAACAAAAAAAACCCTCACGGGTATTCAGCTATATGAACTCTTGTGGCGTCAACCTCTTGGTCATCCCTATGGGGAGGTCTGCCAACACTTCCTTAAGAAGTGAAAATATTATGTTCCAAACTGGCAGAGCAGCTTTAAAGAAGTGGGTCATTATAGAAACAGTACATCCATAAACAGTGAAGGATGGTTGAGCTGAGGGTCATTGCTTCTGTCACTGAGCTGCAGCCTCTCACTTTCCCCCCCGCCTGGCACTGAGCCCCGTACGTCGCTGCCCTCACTACACAGACTGGCTTGGCATATACAACAAAGACAGACATGTCCAAGCTCCATTTAGTGCGCCATGGTACAAAGCCCATCCACCCTGAGATGCTTGTTTTCATGACATGACATATTGTCCTTCTGACTGGAATTTCCCCCCAAAAAATATTCTTCCAGATGACATTAACCTGTTCTTCAAGTGGCTAAATATCTATCTGCACGTCAAATCTAAAAATAGCAAAGACTGGACTGCATGAACGTTTCTATTCAGCCTGGATGCCCTAATCTTGGTCACAGCCCTGATTTATTGGAGGTCCTTTGATATCGAGTATCTGTCAATACTGAGTCTATTACGAGACCAATTTTGACTTAAGAGTGGATTAAATATTTATCTGAGAAACTGAAGAATACGTGTAACAGCTGCAGCGTTAAATTTTTAAAAATGGAATCGACTCTCAAAATGTTCATTCTAAAATAACTATGGGTAAAAAGCAGCTGAATGTCACTCCTCACATTGATGGGTTTTTATTCAAAGTTATCATTTATTTCAGGCTCATGCACATTTGTTGCTGTTTTGAGTGCACACCTTTTTTTTGTACTTTGGATCATTGCTTTATATCGTATGCATTCTCTATGCAGTGTGAGTTGGAGAGAAACAATTTTTGGATCTTACAAAATTGACAATAAAGTTGATTTTGACTTTTTGACACAACCAGCTAGAGAGAAAAAGTCTCACCTCACCGATTGGAGGTTCTTGTCCCACAAAGCTTGTCAGTAGGGATAATGGAGAATTGGGATAATTCTGCAGCTCCTCTATCCACAGGTTAGACTCTCCTTCCTCTTGTCGTGTTTTCAGGAGTGGAAGAGCAACAAAATCATCTTCACTGCTTGATGACTCCATTTGGTCTCGTGCTGCAAAATTTCGCAATTAATAGAAAAATAAACGCATCGGACTTGTCGCCCATGGTTTCTGTGTGTAACATCTTTTATAATGTCTTAACTATGGATGGATGGAGCGGGCAGTTTGACTTTTGTTGTGTTGATACCGTGCTTTAAAGATACAAAGATGTTGGAAGTGTCCCAAGTTTTTGTAACGGACGTGAGCCAATCACAGGACAGTGAATAAGCGGGATGAGAAAATCTTTCATGTTGTGTGTTATTGTGTTGGAACCATACACTGAAATGAGCAAATAAATCAAATGTGAAAAATGTCACAATGGTACCACAACTATCACAGCGGCATTCAATGCACTTAATATACTAAATATTGGTCGACTGTCACCAAAATGCTCTCAGCAAAGTTCATCACTAGAGACGAGGAGAGTGAAAGACAGCACCGGCTATAATCACAATAATCTGTGGCCTGGATGACGACGCGATTGACAGTCAGAAGAATCTGTGGCCTGGATGATTTCTCCAATGCTAACGAAAAAATGAAAGGAGAAAAATGTGCTTTGTCAGCGTAAAAGCTTTGTGGATCTATGTATTTTGCTCCACTGACATAACACTGAAATGCCTAAATACATTTGTACACTAACATAATACAATTCTTTCTCTTGTATGTGTAGCAGGCAGAGATGAACAAAAAACTACTTAAGTTGAGGAGTAGTACCAAACTTTCATTGGTTTTGTTCAATCAATAAATCACTTAAAGTCTTTATATGTGATTTTTCACACTTAAATATAATAGAAATCAAGTATATCCTCTGAAAATAACTCTGTGAGTCATGACTGTCTACAATGGGTGTAACACCCGAGTCCCACTGTCTGTGATGTTTTCAGAGTTTTCAGAGTCCTATCTTCACTTTGTTTACATCGCCCGGACAGCCGGCTGACTCCTCCCCTCGTGTATAAAAGTTGTTTAATTGAGGGACTAGAGAAAAGAAGAATAACATACTGTACTCACTGATTAACCGTGTTTCTAGATCACGCTCATTTCAGGTAAATTTACATGCAGTGTGAAGATACGAGCATAATAAAGATCGCTAGCATTAGCATGCTAACACAACAATGAAGCGCATTCTGGTGCTCAAGGGCGACATCTGCTGGATCCAAATATATAAAGCATTTAAAGTATGAGGCTGATGTCGATCGTGTTTTCTTCAGCTCACTCTTTTGGTTTGAAGCGATGGGCCAAGGAATCAGGAGAGACAAAAAAAATGTAACTGATAAAGGTGCAAGCTGAAAATGCAGGGGAACATCCTTACAAATGATCAAGTGTTAGAGACATATATATATATAAATATAAAGTGCACCAATTTTCACCAAAAACCCACTCCAAAAAGCCCAAAAAGTGACAGTGGAATCTCGAATACCCGTTGTTAAAATATTTCAGTCTGGATCAAAGTAATGGACCTATCAACCACTTAGTCATGTCACTTGCATGACTAAAAAAAAAAAAAAAACTGCACTGAGTTGATCCTACTCAGCAGAAGCCAGGCTTGATGTAACTGCTCGTGGTGCTCCGCTCATTCGAGAGAGAGAAAGAGAGATGTGACTTTTTGCTGACCTCGCGGCTGGAACATGAACTGGTCGATTGCTGAGGCCATGGTGCTGCTACACTGAGCCACCACGCTGTACTGTCCACACGGCTGTAATCTGGTCCTGCTTCATTGGTTTTTTATGAAAGGTGTCAGACCAGAGCCGGATTAAGAGAGTCTTCATAACAAATCGTTTTATGCACCTTCATTATTGGCATTGAAGAGACAGGAGGGTCTTCTCCCCTATGTGTGGGTTCAACAAGTCCCTCAAAAGTACAGATTCTTCAAAAACTTTTCATGTTTCGGGGGGAGGGGGGGGAGGGGGGGTTAATCTAAAGTGATTAGGATATTTTTGAAGTCAGTATTAAACGCTTAAAGTGGTCAGTGTTGAGGGGTGTTTGGGGGGATTTAACATACTCCTCCAACGTCTTCCCTAATTCTGGCTGACATCTTCCAGCGGAGGGATTGCATTGCGCTGGCACCCGTCTGTGTCTGCTCTTTTTTTAAACACCATCCATGTGTGGCCAGAGCGGCGTTTGACAATGACGCAGAGTGATGCCCCCCCCCCTCAAAAGCAGAGAGAGAGAGAGAGAGAGAGAGAGAGAGAGAAGATCTGTGATGAATCACGTCCCATGGAGGGAAAAAATGTGTTAAATAGTACTTGGGACACTGCAGCATGATAATTTTCTATCACAGCAGCCTATAAGTATCTGACAAGCTCTATGCTGACTCGGCAGTCTGTTACAAAATGGCAGGCGTGCCCTTTATCTCGGTACATGTTTCACGGCAATTGGACAATCAGCCACTGCAGTGAAAATCCATAGTATCGATCGGCCTGTATCTTCTCTATAATTCTCCAGCAGGAAATCCCTGATGACAAATTATATCTGCACCAGTTTTTGATTGGTGCTTTGATGTAAGTGATCTCCAAGGGCAGGCTGGGGAACCGGTTGAGGCTTTATTAACTGAGTCTAACCTGACTCTTCCTCGTCTCACACCTGCCCCCAAAGCCAGACCATCTGCCAGACGAGTCAGGCTGCAGGCGGTATAGGTCACCACCAGAGTCTGACTGATATTTGTTTTCTTATATTATCAGGCTGATAAGGACCCACAACATAATGGTTTAATATGTTTAGATGAGAAACTCTTAAACAGATCATGAGATGCTTGGACTGATTTTTTAAAAAGTTGTGTCCTGACGTCTTAAGCGGTTTTCACACATGCACTCCTGAACATTTCAAGCAAAGCCCGTACTGAATTAGGAAAAAAAAAAAGGGCGTTCCAAGTATGCTGCTCCCTCTCTTCTTGGAATCGGCTGCACGACACTTTAAATCTTCGGGAGTTGGTTTCCTTGAATGTTTTTACAGGATCTGGAGGCAGAAGTATCTGACTGTAGATGTGTTTAGCCAACTCGTATTGAACCTTTTTGATCAGCTTTGTTGCTGATGACAGATTCTGATGAATGGTTCTTTTTGTGATTCCTGTATTTAGGTTCATTGTTGTTCAAGTGTTTTATGTCTGAAACTCTGTAATTGTGCTGCGGCCTGTCTTGGCCAGGACGCTCTTGTGAAAGAGATTTTTTAATCTCAATGAGACTTTTTCCTGGTTCAATAAAAGTAGAAAAAACAAACAAAAAAAAAAAAAAACAGGTTGCTCCAGAAATCCTATCCTCTCCTAGGCTTTTGCCCTCCAGCTCTCCGCACTAGTCATGTGACTGAAAGCTGTGCTAAATGGTAAAAGGACTTGAGCTTGTATAGCGCTTTTCTAGTCTTCAGACTTTTACACCGCAGGTCACACCTACACCTTCACCTTCACACTGATGGCAGAGGCTGCTGTGTAAAGTGACTAATCCCACACATACACACTCACACACCAGCGGCCAAGCAGCGGGAGCAATTCGGGGTTTAAGTGTCTGTCCCAACGACACATCGGACATATCGGTTCAGGAGCTGGGGATTGAACCCTCGACCTTCTGGTTGAGAGACGACCGACTTTACCAACTGAACCAAAGCCGCTGCCGCTATGAATTACAGCCGCTCGCTGTTAATTAAAAATAAAAGTTTTTTTTATGTCCAATAAGTTATCAAATCAGATTCAAGAAACCATCATGGTGTTGTACGATCACACGTCAGAGCAGCTCTGGTTAAAACTGATTTTACAGCAGCAGCAAATACAGGCCACCCAAAAAAAAAATCATCACGGAGAGAAATGCAGCCAGCTATCCTGATCAGAGGGATATCTGCTGTGAAGGTGACTGTCTGCCTCCCGTGTCTAGACTTAAGAAACACACACACACACACACACACACACACACACACACACACACACACACCCCAAACAAGCATAACACAATACCATCTTTGAATCAAATATCACACAACCGAGGGCAAAGTCTTCCCTGAACATCACGTGTACTGCTGTATTAAATACATCCTCAGATATTTGATAACTTGGACTTTATAAATCGTGCCGCAGTGTTAAGTTTTCAATTCACACCCGATGGGAGCGGTCGTTTCATTCAAGCGACGCCGTTTTCCCCCCCCTGCATCCCCGCTAAATGACTCCGCCACAGCGGAGCTAGCCATCTCCTCCAAATCTGCCGCTTATGAATGTAAAGCAAAGATGTAGCACCGGACAAATTAAATGTGAAAGTGTTCTCTATTGATCCTAAACAAACACGCATGCTTTTCTCTCGCTTTTCGACACTCGGCGCATATAACGAGCCTTATCTTTATGCACTGTGTACTACAGCCTCTCTTCCTCAGTTGATAGGCCTGACCACAATGCACTGCTCAACACGCTGGAGTGCACACATCAAGAGGCCCTCTCTCTCCTAATCCTGCCGGGGTACTTAGCAGGCATCAAATTTGGCGCAGAAGTTTTTCCCGAAATCCACTGTCATAAATCCGATGATTTTTTGAAAGAAGAAGGGGAAGAGAGAAAGCCCTTTTATTGGAGAGTCGGGTGTGTGTGTGTGTGTGTGTGTGTGTGTTTGAGGAGAGAGGGGGGGTGGGATGATGTTGGACATAATCCAGGCTGTGACAGAGGAGGAGGAGGAGGGGGGGGGGGGGCAGCATCGTTTACAGAGAGGCATATGCTCCCTTCCCTTCACACAGACATGAACTACAGCAAAGCAACCTTTTTACCAGCCAGTCAGAGAAGGATAATCTTTCCCCCCTCGCAGCACAATGCGAGGAGATTACATGGAGAACATGTCAGTCTGCACTGGATTTAGCCAGACACTAGATCTCTTGTCCCTATCGATTTGCAGGCTGCTCATTCATGTTTTCACACGGGTCTCACGGGCATAGAGGGCCAAAAGCATATGGTTGGAGAAGCAGCCATTCTTTTCCTTCCTGCTCTCTCTCTCTCTCTCTCTCTCTCTCGCCCTCTTTGTGTGATTGGGTGTTCTACTCAGTGTGTGTGTGTGCTTTGCACCAGCATTTGCACATACGTGATTCGCGACTGTGTCAGTGTAACACCTGCTCCCGGGGAAATGGGTTTTGTAATCACAGGACAAGTTAACCTCGACACCACAGACTGCAGATGTTGTAATCCCTGGTGCTGTTCTGTCGCTGTTGATTTGCTTCGGCGCAAGCACAATCATCACCCTCATTTTAGGGGTTATAGTTTTCCCCAAAGCTTTGCATTATTAATCAATTATTGCATCGCACGCCCTAATACGAATAACAGAAGCTGCTGTGGTTTTACACGCCGCTGGACACAGGTGCTCGGGACTTTCTCTCTTTTTTATCAACAGGCGTCTCTCCTGTGATTTTTTTCTTTTTTTTTTTTTTTTTGGTTGTGCATCACAGAAATCGAGCTGATGGGAAACAAAGCTGTATTGTTGTCAAAAGAAAAGCAGCCAAACACCTACACTGTTTGTCAAGTTAGCAAGCCATCGTCTGGCACGCTTTCTGCTAATCTGTCTGTGGGAAATACTGAAAGTACAGTTTCCTGCTTCTTTCACAGCTCCTAATGTAGCTTTCTGATCCAGATCTAACCCTCCCCCACATTAACAACGTTAATTGGGATTTATCAAGCAAGAGAGGACTTCTTTAATTTGTCATATAGCTGCTGTAACTCACACCTAACTGAAGGATATGGTGTAATATAGCAAATTCATTTTATTACACTTATTTTCAAAGGTCGTGGATATCAAAATCTCCAGAGATTTTTTGGAGTTCAGATGATTTTTTTAAATAGTATTTGGTTTTCATAAAAATCTTAGGTCATATTAAGAGTTGTTTTTGTTCAGATTGTTTTGCAGTCTTGGCAGCATCATTCTGCAACGAGTGCAATATGTATTGCATCCTATCTCTTGAACAAAATATGTTGAAGGATTATAAACACATCGAGGTTGTCAACATTTGTGATACTTTTGACACTTTTCAATACACGTGTTTAAAACGATATGATCTCCGTAATTTTGTTTACCGGCAGCATCATCTATTTCATGAGATCGATGTGAAGGAGAGAATGACATCCAGGCAAACTCCTGCACACTGTCCAAACTTTGCAATTCACACAGTGTGCAGGAGTTTGCCTGCAACATTTGATAACTGAAATCAAGAAATTACAAAATATTTATTGTAGAGGACTTAGATTTTTGTTGCCATGGTATCAAAACTGGTATCAAAATTAAAGATGCACGATCCAATTTTTTTCAGTTCCAATCTGATAAATATGAACCGATACTGATTCCAATATTTTTACATCATAACTAGTAGTGTCATTGTTGTTCTTTGTATTATGTTTAATGCTACACAAAGCTGGAGTAAACCTGGTATTGCATTGTGCTGGCTTCCCAAACAAACAGGAAGCAGCAACAGCTGTCAGGTTTTTCAAATTAAATCTTTTTAAAACTGAAGTGTAAGAGTTTTACTCTTGATCATATGGAAGGAGCTGTTCCATCTCGTCTGAACGTCGTCACGGAGACGATTTGTGAACGTCTTCAAAATGAGACTGACAATGTTTAAAGTGCCCAACCATCTTTCTTCCATGGATCGGCGCCGTCAGTCCGATATATAAATTACTTCAATATGGGACCTGATATCGATTTAAAATCAGATCGGCCCCATCTCTAATCAATCTCCTCTGATATTCACTAGCATCATATCAAAGATTAAAACCCTGGTATGGCGACAACCCCATACCTATAAAACATCACAAACAGTTTTCAGTGAAGAGTTAACGATGAATAAGGTGACGCTGTGAGAAGCTGAAACCTGAGATAGACTTCTTTAAACTACACTTCATAATGTATGTCTGCACACAGGTTGTGTAGAATTTTAAAAGCTTAATCCTTTTGTGCATGAATCCTTATTTTAGAGACAAAGAGCAGCCGATCATACATAAAACCATGACCACCAAATTTGAAAACAAGGACACATAGCAGCCACAGGCTAAACGCTAAACAACAGACCTTTAGCTAGCTAAAAATAGAAGTGAATAAATTAATTGTAACTGCGATAAACTTTGCTGAAGAAAAGTTAGTTATAAAAAGTAAAGTTGTGAAGAAAGTCTTTGTTGAGCCTCTCGGTCCTGAATGACAAAGTCCTCCATATTTTATGCAACTTTGAGGCGGCAGGCAGATTAAGGCCCACAGCAGCGGACTTTGACGGAGGAGTCCAGTGGACTCACAGTTCCCATTTTAAGGAGCAGAAAACAAGAAGTCCTCACTCATGCGTTTCTTAGTGATCAATATGCTAACTCGGGGAATGCTAAAATCCAGGCGGACGCTTGACAAAGATGGATAGATTTGCACCGTCCGTGAAATGTCACTGATTCAGTGGAGGATGTCACCTCGGGATCGCTCGGCTGTGTGATAAGCCTGACACATCAGCTCGGGGTGGAAAGTGGCGGTGGAGCCACTCTCTCGCTCCCTCTCCCTTCTTTTCCTGTCAGAGCAGACGGATGACAGCGACCACCACGGCTGCATGTCCGGTGGGACTCCAGGTAAAAATGAACGCAATTAAAAAAAAATGGATGAGTTGCAATCTGTGGAGAAAAGTCAATGTGTGAGGTTTCGGGTGGTTAGCGGCTTGAGTGGACGCAGGAAAATAAAATCATTAATTTCAAGTGAGGGCTGTCAATCTGGATTTGATAGAAACACTCAGAGCGGCAGAAAGTTTCTTTTTGATTCGCTTGTTATCAAAGCACTTGTTTTTGATTTGCACAAAGTGATCAAATTCCAGCTCGTTAAAATTACAAAACGAAGCCACCTCGACACGGTGCGTTAGGCCCACATCCTCTGTGATATATTCAGACTGACATACATCACTTTGATTTCCAGCACATCACACACTCCTTGCAGGAGATTTCACTGATAATGGGTGCAAAGCTCTGTCATTTTATCATAGATAATGTAATGGCCATAGGGAATGAAGCCATAAAAAAACTGGCAATAAAGGTTTTTAATTTTACTGCCTTCCTGCAGAATTTGACCCTTTGTGGCGCCCATGTTTCCTTACGCCTCGAGGCAGGCGCTCTGAGACTCCTCTCTCTATTTGTTCAGGATCAAAAGGTCCGTCCAACAACAAGCGGCGCTGACAGGCCCGCTTTGCCGTTTGTTGGGGCCCCCGTCTATTGGACCGCGGGGGAAGGTGAGAGAGCGGGAGCTTTTTCCAGCTTACTGTTGTGCTCATCACTTTTGTCAGAGCGGCTCGTCTCTTGAGACTTTTGGCCAGTTTGTGTGGTCAAAACAAGAGAGGGGGGGAGAACGGCAATCACCACACGGGGGTACTTTAAACCAACCCAGAGTTTAACCCGGCTGTCAAATTCCCCCACACCTTTTTCCCATTCTGATGTTAACCTTTAGGCCGTTCTTGACTGATTGGTTTTGCTTTTGTTTGGCCTCTTGTTGTTCCTGCCATCTCGCTTCTTTCCACTTCCAGGCAAACGGGGATCATATCTCATATTGTATCCCAAAGACTTTTGATTGTAATCCTGTTGTTTTTCTGAAGGAGAAAAAAAAAAACACCACCAGCAGCTGACAGGAGACAAAGCACCATCCACCCACGGGATCCAGGGGTAACTAATAGCCCAGGTCAAAATCTGTCCTTTTATTTATAATCCTCAACAGGATGAAATATGAAGAGGTAGATTGAGATGCATAACTTCAGCCCCCTTTTCTTTTTTTTTTGAAGCAGGAAGCCCTCAGACACCAAAAATGATGAAATGCTCGGGCTGAGAGGTAAACTATTAATAGACTCCTCCACCTGAAACTGTCACTGTGATCCCCGCTCTACAGCCCCAGCATCCACACCAGCAGCACCTTTCAGGGACCTGTGAAGTGCTGCTGAGAAGGACTGTGGCATATGCTGAGGTGCACGCAGCACCTACTGTACAGACGGCACGCTCATCCAGAGACCAATATGTTCCATTATTGATCGACGCGTACATGTGTCAGAGAGCCGATGATGGGAATGTAAAGAGAGAGTGCATGCAGATTGTGACTTCAAATCTCTTCCCAAAGTGTTGTAGAGTCAAATAGAGGATGATAGTAAAAAAACAGGCACGGCTGCATTTTTCATGGCCAACTAATTAGCCGTTTCCCCCTAAGAAGCCCAATAAGAGCTCTTGTGTGTGTCGCTGCCGTCTGCCGTGCATAATGAATAAAACGCTCATTTTAAATATTTTTCGGGGACAACTTTTCGGGGATGTAAATCAGCCGGCAGTAAAGTTATGTCAGAGGGAAAAAGTCACTGCCCGTAGCGACCACATTCCACAAATGATCATTTATTACCCAACACTATTTTTAAGGGGGGAAAATGGCAGCCTCTCTTTGTCAAATCTAACAAGGGAATAGCTTTCAGGTGCTTATACCGCCATAACTCATCTCTGTGACCTTTTGAGCAGGAATTAGGGCACTTTCATCCTTGCTCAGGTGCTTGTTGGGGAGTCCATTAGCATTTTAAAAAAGTGCTGCCGAGTGTAAAGAAAAACAGGGAATCTTTCATTAATAGACCAAGTGAACTTTAGCACGTTGGGTAAATTATGAAAAAATGCCCAGATAAGGGATTATTAAGAGTACAGCCACTGACTTTATTTCATAGCAGCAGGTAATGATAAGGCCGGAGATACACTCGCTGTTGTTTTTTTTTTGGTGTTTGCGTACACAACCCGGTGTGCCATGAAGAAAGTTGTATATGTACTTGACTTTGCGCTACCTGTGTTTCTGGAGGATTCCTCTAGAGCGGTGGTTCTCAACTGGTGGGTCAGGACCCAAATGTAGGTCGCAGAGCTGTTTTCAGTGGGTCACGAACATGTGCCTGCATCGGGTGGGGAAAAAAATCATGTCAAAAAGTCAATATGTTTTTTATTTTTTCACGTTCATCTATTTATTTATTGTATTTTATTTTTTGTGAGTTTTCCACTCTTGCACTTTTATTCTTGTCTTTAAACTAAGAGGTCTATTTGTTGGACTGGGGGGGTTGTTTATAGGGAGAAGTGATACTGGGTTTTTTGGGGAAAAAAAATAAAAATGTTGACTGCATCCCAATTGTACTGTATGTCTTGAACTTGCTTTAATAAAAATATGTTGAAAAAAAAAAAAGTCCACATGGTGCTTTTTTTTTTGTTCTGTTTTTTTATTCTGTCACATGTTTTAAACCACCTGAGGTCCAAGCTGCACAGTTCTTAATTAAATAAATCTGACTGGTTGAAACATATTACACATTTGGGTCGCCATTGTTCATGAAGGAGTTGGTGGTGGGTCCTGAGGCTAGACCAGTTGAGAACCAGTTCTTTAGAGAGCACACCAGAGATCTCAGGCCATATACAACTACTTAGTGAGCAGGATGTAAACAAAAAACCAGCTCAGGAGACAATAACCAGGACACTACACACCATCAACACATCCCTACTCCATTTCTCCAACATGTTCCTCCATGCACAGGTGGACCAGTCCCGGTGTGTCGGTTTAACGAGTGACCCTGTCAACTGGCGACTTTAAGCCAAACATGTCGATAGATGAAGCAGCTGTTAAAACAGAAAGAGTCCTCGCGAGTGTCTCTTTGTTTAATTGTATTTTTAAAATATTCTCATCAGCTTTGTATTTAGTGAAAATCAGAACAAAAACAAAAAAAAGCAACGGACCATTCACCTGAAAGTCGCAGTATTACACGGTCACTCGGTGAACCAAAACACCTGATTTGTTTCCACGTCGGCTTCTAAAATGGAGCGTATATTTCACCAGCGAGTTTGATGATGCAATGGTGATGACACGTCATCCAGATGTGGATGATTCCTGACTCTGTCTTTCAGCTTGTCTCTTAAACTTTCATTGTTGTCCCTGCTGCTGTGTTGATTCTGTCACATCCCCTCTGCCTCTACACTGCCCCTACTGTTCATCTGCAAACTCCATCTTAACCTCACAAACATTTCTGAGGACGTGTGAAACAGACGCAGGGGACGCGAGGCAGCCGTCATGCACATAGCAAAAAAAAGTACATCGCCGACATAAGATGATTTGAGGTCTATTTTAAAGCTTTGTCTATTTTTGCACATATTGAAGAATTGGTGACGACCCTGAGCACAGGCAGAGCAATCATGGATTCTTATTTCCTTTGTTTCAATTGTTCAGTTCCTCTTTTATCATTATTCTCAAATTCAACATGCTCCTCCTTCAGGGAAATTACACGAGCCAACCGCCTAATCCCAGTCGAGGTGAGTGCTATTCAGCGCTAGCAGAACCAAAATTAAACATCTGACTGAGATTGCCGAGAGAGACACGTCTTGTAGCCGGCTCTCTATTTTTGAAAGCTTCTAAATAATTCATAGATAAAACAAAACACGGACAAATACCTCGAGACGTCGTGCTGCGCGGTAACTTAATCCCACAAAATGAAATAGAACTTTTATCTTGCAGCTCAAATTGAAGCAATACGGTGATATTAAAGTGTGAAAGGGAAGACAAACAGTGCAACAAATTACAAAATGCCGGAGGGACCACGCTCGGTATTACAGAGGACAAGCAGATAGCGTTTCATTTTCCAGTGTGGGACATGCAGTTTAATACTATCCTTATTGTCAATACATTGCAACATGTAAGCTAGTTGGAGTCGTATCAAATCACAAAGTGGATGTATGATGGGGTTTTTTTTTTAGGTTTTTTGCACAGTCAGAAAATCACACAAGACGAGCAAAATGACTGATTATAAAAAAAGGTTTGGTTGGAGCGAACCGTACCAAGGTCCTTCACAACCCCCAAAGTGGCAGATTGTGTTAAGATGTCATACCTCCTGCTGTCTCCTGCTCGTTTTGTGTTACCACTTTCGCTGTGATCAAAAGCATTAATCTACAAAAAAGGGGGATATCTGAGTGCGAATATCATCTTTAAGCGGCCATTACTTATTAATCTTTGTGTTAGGCCTCGGAGACATGTCACCTCGATGTCCTCTGAAAGCAAATGGGCCCGACACTTTGTATTGAGTTACATGTTGCCCTGTTTACTGGAAAAGCAGGTCTTGGAGATAACAAGAAAGGTGATATTTACTGTAGCCTGCGGCGGTGTGATGTGGCCTGCCAAGTCACGGCTCAGGTGGGGTCGAGGAGTGACGAGACGGTGTCAAGAGAGACGCAGCCAAAGATGCATTTACAGGAGTGAACTCTGAGAAACGTACCCGCACGACTGATCCACTTTATTGTGCGTAAACATTGCGATTGTTTCAGGTCATTCTGTGGAGATTAGTTCTGTTTGTCTTGGGTTTTATAGGAAGTCACCTTGGGCCCTGTGTCCACCTAGCGTTTTTTCTATTGTTTTCAATGAGTAGAGAGCGTTCACAGCAGCAAAAACAGCAGAAAAAGTGCAGCTCTCCAGCAAATGCTTTGATAAAAGAATGATCAGATTATCTCTTTAGATGAAATAGTCCATAACTCCCATGGCTCCACATCCACTGTGAGGATGTCCTACTTTTTCCTAACTTAAATGACAGTAACATGAATATTTGCTTTTCCGTTTTCTTTTAGACTAAACAACGCTTTAAAGATATCACTTTTTTCCTTTTAATTGTATATATATTTATATTTTTTTTTAGATCATGCATTTACTCCATTCATTAAAATAACATAACGCAGACAGAGGAATGGTGAGAGAAGTGGTTAGTTGTGGCTTTACACCACATGTTTGTGAGTCTTTGCTGTGGCTGAAGGGTAAAAGAGAGTGTGGAAAAACTTAGTTATGGTTTAGGGGTTAAGGCGGCTGAAACTCTTTGGATGTGGTTGTTGTCAGATTTTGGTCATAATGAGAATCAGCATCTTACTGAGAAGACCGATGTGGAATTTTTGGGGCCGATACCGATATCTATAATGGGAAGAGAGGAAAAATCAGATAGCGATATGTCAGCCGATATCTTTCTTAGCTTTATGAAATAGATATAAATGTACACATATATTGCTTTGATCCCTCAAATGCAGTTATCAAAAACTTAATATAAGATGGTCACTCAACAGGAAAGTAACTCACATGTACGTGCATCACCGCTTGACACTCTGGAGAGTGATGATGTTTGTTGTAATCCATATAGCGCCCCCTGCTGGTGGCAGAGAACTGCTGGTGTAATACAATGAAACTCAAATGAAATGCTATTTGACTGGTGAATAGCTCGAGTAATATCTGTGATGTGTAGGGCTGGTTTAAAAAAATCGATTCATCAATGCATTGCAATTATTAACTTCCCGATTCAATTCTCGATTCAGGGAAATCCTGAGATCGATTTTTTTTCCTGTTGTAATGACACCCCTCTCCACTGGGGGCACTGTGGGTGCTGTGAATTCAGGTCAAGCACAATTTTGCACTTTAGATCATGCTGTACTTTCATGTTTTATTCTTTGTTTATTAAAGAATGATGCAGTGATAAAATACAATTTTGAGTCAGTTTGTTTTAAACTAATACAAACACATAATTATTTAACAAATACAAGACGCTACTGAGAGTAGTTATCTGGGTATTTCTCTGATCTATGTGTAATATCGAATCAATATCGAAGCATATTGATCAATATCGAATCGAATCGTGAGGTTGTGGACAATACTCAGCTCTAGTGATATGTACCATAAATTTTGCCGATACCGATAGTCACTGGATAAGCTAATATCGGCCGATATTATTGGCGATCCGATGAATCGGTCGGGTTTCTAACTTCTCTGGTTTGATGCATTGAGCATGTTATACACTGACTTTGTTGAAGTTTTCAAACAACATTTATTGATTTTCAAAGTATATCTCTTCAGTTTGCTACATGTTGTGGGTTATGCACAGAGTTTTTTCCTAGAATAACCTCTGTTACCTCGACTGCCTCATGGCAATATGTGAGAGAGAAACATTTAGAGGCAGAGATAGAGCAGCATACGAATGAGAGCACTTTATGGTTAATAGACTGTTTTGATCGTCATATATAGGACTTGGGAAACAGGTGCAGATGAAACAACTGGAACACATGGTGCAAGCCAGAAGCTCGGCACACCTGTTCCCTTCCTGCTAAACAGCCTCGCAGCGGATCGTCTCTGGAGCACAAAATAACTTCCATATCACACACACACACACACACACACACACACACACACACACACAATCTCACACAGACACACACATTCAGAGCGAAAACATTTCTCCGATTCTAATAGCACAAAGATGGAGAACAGACATTTGTCCCTTTTAGGGCCAATAGCAATGGTGATAAATGAAAGCAGGACTCTTTCTCTCTGCTGCTGGAAGATCTTAATGTGTTTTCCTTTGGTCTGTGTAGACAGAGCGCTCCGCAGGGAGGGAGGGGAGGATAAGTAACTATAGGAGGTGGTAATGGTGTTGGTATCGGCTGGTGTTGTTTGCCCTAGCTGTATTGAAGCGATGGTCCCCGAGGAGCCTGGCACAGGGAGCCGGGTTTGTCAACCTTGTCTGAGGGACTTAATATGAAAACAACACTAATGAGAACCATTTCCATTGCTCTGTTTATTTTCAGAGATGCATTGAGCGGGGCATACACACGGCTCAGTGATCGCACGTTGCATTGCATTCATTATGGGGCCCTGGATGGGCTACTGATACATTACACACAAACACACTTATAATTGCATTTTTTTTTTTTTTTTTTATTGTTCGCTGCTACTTTTAATGCTGCTCTGAAGCAAAATGGGCTCCATCTGACCAAACACAATCATAAGGTTATGCATCTGCTCGACGTCTTTTATCCTTTTTAGAAATTGTGACTAAAAGCTTCAAACATAAGAAGTGGAGGGAGAGACTACATCTGTACCCCCTACAGTAGATTCTATAGCATCTGAAGAGGTTTTTCTCTTCATCAATAAATGACAAGCTTCAGCAGACAAGTATCATTTCCTCAAGCAAAATGAATCCTCCCGCGTCCATCTATTCACTCACAGACATGCCATTTTGAGAATCCCTCTAAAGTGACACTACTCCTGAGATTGAAACCACTATTTCATTGAGCAGAAAATTGCTATTGAATTTGGAGCTGAATAATTGGAAGCCATGTTCCAATGCGGCCCCGCAGAGAGAGAAAAAAAGACGGTAGAGTTATGTTTTACTGTCACACTCAAACCAATGACATTCTGAAGCTGAGCGGCACAAATGGTGTGTTCGGGTATTGTCGGACGGGACATTGCTCTCCTTTGTATACGAGCCAAAGCAAGCGAGGAGTTGGAAGGCAATTTGGAAAAGGATGCAATTCACTTTGATTTGATAGAGGGGGCATGGATGGGATGAAAAAAAATAAAAATATCAGCGTTTTAAGGAAGGGAAACAAGCATTCAGCTGTGTCGTAACAGTTGTTGTGTTTGTCACGGGGTGGACGACGGATCAATTCTGAGGAAACTTGTTAGTCTTATTTTGAAAAAGGCTCAATTCTTCCTTTTCTTTATTTGTATGATTTTTGTACATCTGTTAAAGGAAAAGAAGGTTTTTACTTTCAACTTTAACGGCACTTTACATTTAATCTTCAGTCTATTTCACATTTATTTTTCCAGTAATGAAATGGAAGAACAATAACTCCAACGTTGGTGTCTTTCTTCACTATTCTAAGCATTTTTTTTGTATTAAGTTGATATTATAAATGTCTCAGTGAGGCTGCAAAAAATGACCAAGAAGGCGAGATAACCGGAAAGATCAATGTAAAACATTTACCGTGGTTTTAAACCAGTGGTTCTCAACTCGTCTAGCCTCGGGACCCACCACCTAATCCTCCTTGAGAAATTGAGAAATTGCAAAACAAATTTCGGGTTTTGTTCAACCAATCAGATTTATTGAATGAAAAATTGTGCAGTAGACGGTACCAAACATGTGATGGAGGCAAGAAACTGAACAAATTCAACAACTTTAAAAATATTTTTTTCCACCATTTTTCCTCCAGGCACACATTCATGACCCGACTGTATATGGCTTCTGAACCCACTTTAAGGTCCCGACCCACCAGTTGAGAACCCCTGGTGTAAACCATGCCAACTGCAATACACAGACAGCGTAGACCTGAACTGCAATGAAGCAAAGCATGTTAAGAGCATTCTGTTTTCTGTTAAATATCTTAAATCAGGCCTTTAAATGTAGCACTACTGTATCTCTTCAGACATGTGGGATATTCAGATTTAACTTGTATTTAAAGGAAACTCCTTTGGATATATAAACTGCACATTTACAGTATGCATCAGGTGATTTTTAGCGCAGTTTGCTACATGTGGCTTCTTGCCCGTTTACAGTTAGCTCTCTGTGATCAAATAAACACCAACTGGGACAACATGTGGCCTGGTGTTTATTTAGCAGCATCCATGTACAGAGGCTGTAGTCCGGGTTCAAGTCTGACCTGTTGCTTCTTTCCTGCATGCCACTCCCCACTCTCTCTCTCTAAATAAAGGCATAAAAGCCCAAAACAAAATCTTAAAAAAGAAAAAAACACAAACTAGCAAACAGTCTGCAAGGCTGGATTAAACTAGCTAAAGGTATCGCTGCTTATTAACAGGAATATTAGAGGAACATTTCATTCAATAGCCGTTTAAAAAGCCAAGTAGAAAGTCGTCGTTGTCTGTTTTTAGAAATGCATATTTAGTGCATGTACATAAAGTCATTACAGTGTTAATATTCAAGTCTTAAAGTCAGCACAAAATGCAGCCACCCTGTAACGTCACATAAACCGTTTTTTGTTTTTTTTCCTGTTCTGTTGAACTTGTTTCTGTTTTTTCTCAATCATCACTAACTCCAATAGTGACCACAAAAAAAACAGTGGAGCTGCAGTGCTACCCTGACGCTCCCCTGTGTCACATCTGATGGCTTTATTTGTCCCTTCAGACCCGCACTAATGGTGTGGAACAAAAATATTGAGAGGACTGCCAAATGATGTTCCTTTTTGATTTTGATCTCACATCTAATTTGTGACACCCCTCGCAGGTATAGAAAATAAATTACATGTTTATTTAACTGCAAAAATGAACTGTTTACATGCAGCCCAATCAAAATCTACATCCTCCTGATGTGGCCCCTCATCTTAAAAGGCGTCTTCACTAAATTCTCACAAAGAAAAAACAGCCACCATTTAAGACAAGAAGAACTGCTTCAGCGGCTCTTTATCTCTTAGCTCTATTTCTTGTGCTCAGCTTGGTGGCACTTCCTCTCTTCCGCCCCCCCCTCCTCCCCCACCCCCCCCCCCTCCTCCTCCTCCCCACCCCTCCCCTTCATCCAGTGATCGTTTTGTGAACCCGTTAGCCTGTCATTGGTTTAGAGACTCCAAATGACCCTGTGTTTCTGCAGAAGACTCATTCATCCCCTCCCTCTCCCTCCCCAGGCCACTGGCAATACTGATGACCGCCACAAAGACACACATGCACAGACACAAACACACACACACATGCACACTTTCTTACAGACATTAGCACACACACACACACACACACACACACAGAGGCACTGATGGCGGCTGTGGTTTGCTGGTGTAATGTGCTTTGTTGTGTGAAGGTATCAATCAGAGGGGAGCAGATTATTAGAGTGTCTGAAAGAGATCAAACAATGTTGCCGTCTGCACCCACACATGGCTGATTTACAGGCAGGCTGATAAAGTACTGCAGCTCTCTGTCAGGGGCTACATGACGGCTCGCCGCGCTCTTAGGATAAATTATTGCAGAGGCCCGCGGTAATGTCTCTCCACCTAGCAACCAGCCGCCCCAGCCGCTGCCAGGGGAGCCCTGCCTCGTCTGCCATAATGGCACTGTGTCCGGGGTCAGCAGTTACTGTATCGTAGCAGGATGGGAGGGATAAGTACACACACACTCACATATATATATATATATATACACACACACACACTCGCTTGAATGCACGCGCTTGTGCACCATTTCTCGTTTGTCTCCACACCTGCCATTGGAAGCAATGCCAAAAGACACTCAGGGATGACTACAGGAGGACGGAGTGGACACAGGGGAGGTGCTGATGTCTCGCTACAATTTTTGCAGGAGAGCAACATTTTTGAAAAAGCGACGCTGAGGCGACCGAAACAAGACAGCGCCGAGAGAGAGGAGGGGAAGGCCATTATCCAAAAAATAAAGGCTTGGCAAAAACATTAAAGACGTCCATTTGTAACAGTGAGTCTAACACGTGATTGGCTGAGCGGCGACTCTACAGACACATTCTTTCACACTAAGCTGCCTCCGTCTCCGTCCTTATGTCAGCACGCAGGGCCTGTAAAGAAAAACAATCACCTCCCAGCTGATAAGAAGGAGAATAAAAGAGAGGGAAGGGTCATCATTATGTCAGGCAGAAGCATCGTTCCCAGACTTCTATTGAAGGTATAAAGAGCGGACATGACATGATAACCTCATATTACCCATTATGTGTTTTGGTATTTTACTTTTTGCTGAGGAAACTTTTCCGAATAATAAGACTGAACACATTATCTGGAGCACATATAGGCCTAGCGGTTATGTCAAGCGCCCCATGTACAGAGGCTGTGGTCCTCGCCTCAGCAGCCTCGGGTTCGAATCCGACCTCGGCCCTTTGCTGCGTGTCTTCCCCTTGATCTCTCCTCTCAGCATTTCCTGTCGCTATTCAGCTTTCCTATCCAATAAAAGGCAACAAGGCCCAAAAAAAGGACGCATTACCAGATGCTCACTGTCATTGTCTTAGAACATCGTGGTCATTTGTTGTCCATATTGATCTTTGAACACGTCAGGACACTGACCACACGCTTCATATAGTTCAGAACAAGACAAACAAACAGGCACACTAGAATAAAAACACTTTAAATATCAAATTATATGTTTCTTACTTTTTTGTGAAAGCTTTATTTTTCAGGGAAACACCTTAAACCACCTGGTTGTTAGGTGTCCACTGGATCCTTCCACTGTAACTCCATTAGAAGAGTCTGGTACTAAAGCAGTGTCTGGATGACTTAAAGCCCATTTCCACCAACGCTCTATTTCAAACATGGCGCGTTTTGTGGTCGTCCTTTATTACCGCTGTCGCACGGAAAGGAATTCTTTAGACCAGGGGTTCCCAAACTTTTCATCCCGCGACCCCCAAAATAACGAAATTGCGAGAGACCGGGGACCCCTTCTGTCCCTGGAAGTGGTTAAATCATAACGGTGCACACAGCAGCACGCACTAATGGGCCTATCCTAAACACTGACATGAGAACAACAATTAAAAAATACAGCGGCCTTAAACTAATTGAACATTTTTGTATGTCATGTCACAATAATAGGTCAAATATGTAATTTCCAGTTTGCATTTGTTTTTGGAAGGTAACTCGCGACCCCCCTCCCAGTGTCTCGCGACCCGCACTTTGGGAACCACTGCTTTAGACCAATCAACGGACTGCAGTGTGTCCGACTTCAGCCTTTAGGGTCGAATCGGTGTTCTTGGCAACCCGAACAAAAGGGTACCAAAAAAGTAGGACGGTACAGATCGGTTTACTTTGGTACCATTCTGAACTTTTACGTTGGAAACGCCAATAAATGTGTACCAAACCAAACCGAACTGAACCAGACCGCTTGGTGGAAACTGGGCTTTAAGGACTCGTCTACTTTACTTTGATGGGAGTCTAACAGGGACGTTAACAGTACATATGTTGTCATGACAACACAAAGATTGTAACAGATCCATTTTTATTAAACAAGGCGACATCTTCAGAGCTGCTCTGAAGCAGCCAATGACAGGAGTTCCATTTATAGATGGCTGGACGGGAATCAAACTGAATAAGTCACCAGTCAGAAGTGGATTTCACTTACAGATGACGCATGATTATTTCATATCCCGACGGCCTTTTATTTACTCAAGGCTTCTTTTTTTTCTTTTTTTTTTTAACAGTACACTGGGCAAGGTCGGAGGTTTCACACAAGGAATTGGCAGGAAAAGACTGAAAGAGAGAGATGAAAAAAAACTATAGCGAGATGCTAAAAGATGGATGCTGTCGATTGAGCGTAATGAATATTTTACCGAGGCTTTCTCCATTAGTGCTTCTCTGCAGCATCTTTCTGTATATATATATAAAAATTAAAAAAAAGAGGATATGTGAGAAATAAAAAACAAAAACAAGTAAAAAATACATTCCATCCAGGCGGTGGTCAGGAATTCAGAAACAGGCTTTGGCGAGTTGTCTGCCATTTTCGCAGTGACTGGGTGATCGCCTCCACCCTGCCCCCCACTGCCCCCCCCCCCCCCCCCCCCCTCCTGTGTTATCTCGCTCAAAGCAGTGCCATCCTTCCATTGTAATAATGCCGCTTCCCAGCAGCCCTTGGAATGACCTTTCTTTAATTAACTGCATCTTGATGAGCAGATCTACATAGAATGTGAAGGTTAATTAATGAAGTATCACTGCTTAGTCTTAAAACCATCACCTAGCGGATGACAGCCTGCCCACCACTCTCAATTTTACCCCCCGATCTCATTAGCAATGGTCGGCCAACGGACAGCTCGGCTCTGGCCAGTGGATCTCAAGCAAATTGTATCAAAGCCAGGCCGTTTGATATCTTTCATATGGCTGCGTACAAGCCATATTCTGACTCTACACTTTGAATAATATATGAGGAACACTCACAAATATGCACACACATTCTTGCATCACATTATGTGTTTTTCCAAAGTATGAATGTAGCCGGCAAAACCGCATAAATAATTCAAATGAAGGTAAAATAATATTTCAATTAAGATCCATGTAATCTGTTTCCTGCTACAAAAAAACATGACGGATGGTGATGGATAATTCCTGTACCGTTGCACAGTTTCATCTTGATAAGCTTTCGGTTTCCGTGTGATTTCATTTCAGGGGGCGCACTTCAGCGTCGCTTATCGTCGCCATTTGGAAAGAGGATCCACATCAGCGAATGTTGCCCGACTACTAAAAGTGTCTCCGCGTGGCAGTTTGAGCGGGTAAAAGATGGGACGATGATGACCCGGGGTCTACAGTTACAGCACATCTCCCCAAACTGTCTGTGCTCACGCAGCTTCTTTTTTTTTTTGTCTATCTATGATCCATCACAGCCGAGCAGGAGGTGAGCTATCGCCTCAGTATGCACACAGCACTTAGAGAGCACAAACACTCGGTGGACATGTGACATGATCCATCACCATGGATGCTAGGGGTTTTTGTTGCTTGTTGATTGCAAGGTTCCTCCTCTCCTGGGTATCGCAGGCCAGGCGAGCCACCTGGGCTCATTTACCTCCCCACCTGGCCCGGACATTGGAAAATTAAAGTGAAAGTATCCAAGATGACTATCCTGGGCTGGGCTCTCTGGCTCTGTTTAATGTTGAACGAGAACCACAGACAAAAGGGAGAGCTTTTAGAATCCATTCAGATTTTACACATAATTTGATTGTGTGCAGATTTGTAGTGTTCTGTCTCAGTCTTAAAGATGACTGGAGATTTTATTTTCAAAGCTTTTTCAAGATAACTTCTCTGGGGCAATGGTTCACAACCTTGTTTATCCTTGGCTGAACACAGCCTAATAGAAAGTAATCCTAGATTTTATCCTTCTGGCATGTGCAATATTTATTTATATTCTGTTATCTGGCAAGATACTTCTTTTTTTATACTACATGCTGTAAATACTCCTACCATACATTGCCCCATCTTACCCGAATGAGAGTTTTTGTTGTTTTTGGATGCCTGTTATGTGTTTGCACTTTAAGGTAAAGCTAAATAATTTTGTTGTACAATTGTATAATGACAATAAAGACATTCTATTCCATTATTTTCTACACTACAGCACTTGAGATCTTTGGCACCCAAGGCCTGGCCCTCAGGTTGGAAACCAATTCTCAAGGGACATTACTGAACCCGGGCTAATAAAGTATTTCTGGTTCTGATTGCAGGGTGGTCACATTATTCAATATTCTGATACTTTTCAGCAGCACATGTTTTGAAGGGATACGATCTCAATTTTATTTACGATTAATAGAAATGCAGGTGGTAAACAAAACTACAGGTGTTCAGTCATGTTTTTAACCTAAAGCAGAGCAAAATTAAGAGACCACTGTTTAAAATGCACAAATACATTGCCAACATAGTTGTGCAATTTAGACAGTGTGCAGACATTCAGTGGAAAAATTAAAATGAACAAATATCCGGTGCCAAGGACTTCTCGTTTTTTCCCCTGGAATCGATATCATTTGATTTTTACTGCTATCATCTAAGTTTAAAATTCAACAGCAATTGTGACAACAGCTTCTTTTCTCCAATCTATAATGCAACCAAAAACTTCTTATCGTATTTGAAATTATTGATACAATTATCAATTAAATGCTTCCTGAATAAGTTAACAAGCTGTATTCTATTGGACTTTAAGTTAGTTCATGATGTATTAAGCTAAAGAGAGACTAAAGGCATGTGGGGACAAATGGTTGCTCCTAATGTCCCTGATATCATTTTGATTACCAATGGTGAGACCACAACAAAAATCAAGCTGAAGAATATCAACAACTTGAGCTAATGTCAGCTTGGACATTCATTTAGAGGGAGTAGAAATGGTCGGCATGTTCCAAATATACATTTTAGGACTCGTACTACTTTGGTTAGGGTCTTAACTCGGTCTCAATCTCTTCAGGCATGTCTTGATCTCTCCATCGTGATCCACTTTGATCTCAGGCATGATGATTCGGTCTCGGTTTAGGTGGTCCACAGTTCTATCAACATGATGCAAAAAAATGTCTGCCAGCTTTTCTGCATGGTGTGCATTTTTTTTTTTTACAGACACCTTACAAAGTCTCTAAGTGACTGTGTGTGTTGCTGCTGCAGTATATAAAATGTAGATCTCCATTAGGGAAGTGTCTCTCTGTGTTTTCCAGCTCTGAGAAAAAAAAATGACTGAGGCTCTCTGGGTAACCTTGCTTTAGCCCCTAAAGTCAGAGTATTAATGCACGGCTCGACTTTCGGGAAAGCAGCGGAGGCACCAAAACAAACATCCACATGACAGCAGAGTTTTGACAAGTGCGTGTTTATCCTTTTTTTCATCCGCTATCTGCAGAATAAAGAATAAAATATGACAGATATACCACGGCCATCTGGATTGCAGCTAGCCCATGAGGAAAGCTACCAGTCTCTATTTGTGTCTGTTAGTGCTACAAAGTTATTGATTCTTACCATTTACCACTACAACCTTTTGACAGCAGACACAAGCACGTATGTAAAAGCTGACATGGCTGACTTTGTGACAAGCTAACAAAGAGTGATATCCCCCTGCTGTCTCTCACTGCCGTCTGTGTATTTATGGATAGAATAGAGGAGAATTTCCTTCCACCTGTGCTCCCATCTATACCTTGTTTTTTATCCACATTGACAATGATTTTCCAAGCCTCATTTATGGATCAAGTCATGAAGAGAGACAGAGTTTTGTTTCCCATAAATTGTTCAGCTTTTGGCAGCGTAAACCCGATCCCTAATTGGTGTAGCTTTTTCGCTTCCACTGATACAGTGTCACACCTTCACTGATGACTGTCAGGTAAACTTTCCATACAGAAGTATTTCTCCGCTGAAGCGTCTATCTGATTTCTCCTTTCAGCGCCTCGAATGACACCCCGCTAAAAGCTGGCACAATACGCTCCCCGCACACACACACACAAAACGCTGTCACCAAAGACAACTCGGGGAGAGAAGCGAGTGTTTTGAGAGTTTGAAACAAAATAGCTGGTGCAGCATTTCCCCGTTTCCGTCTGAAATCCTTGACACCAGAGGATTTACAGTGAAGTGAAGTGAGGTGGGTTTGCCGCACGGAACAAGCTGTGGGGGCTGAGTTAGCTCGAGTGGGAGGGAGGGATGGGGTCCACACACTACACTCGTGCTGACAGGGATCCTCCCTGTAGCGCGTGCTTTTTTTTTTTCCATTAGTTCTTACTCACTCTCTTGCCCTCCAGACCCGCAGAGTGAGGGAGATTTAAGTGGCCAGTCAAGTGAAATCCCCAAGGTTTGGCAGGTGTGAGGTCTGGCTTCATTATCTACAGACACCTCTGTCCAATTATGAGCCTTTCTCCCTCTGTGACGATGATGATGCCACATGTGTGTGTGTGTCTCTAAGAGTACAGTATATGTGTGTGTTGCCCCATTGTTATCTGTCTAACTATCACGATTGCCTCCTCCCTCATGACATCATTGACAATTTCACACACGCGGATGTATGTCGGCGCACACACATTCACGCCTCATGCATGCACATACATGCACAGATCTTTTGTTTAGATTAAGAGTCCAACAGTTTTGTCCGTGGTATGGTGGCCTAGGGCTGGGCGATATGGACCAAAACTCATATCTTGATATTGATTAGCTGAATGGCGATACTCGATATATATCGATATGTCTTTTATTAACAGTGAAAACATATGGAAAAATAAACTACCTGTTTGTGAATTTAAACATGTGAAAAATGTTCCTTAAATACAATAAAAGAGAGAGAGAGGAGGAGCAGGGTTAAGAGGAACAGACAGTCAGTCATCATCAGTGAGATGAGAAAAAGGTGACCTGGCACCTCGATAATGTTATTTTAATGCAACATAAACTATATCCATATTAACCATATTGTCTTACCCTACATCTTGTTTGAAAATATATCGATATATCTTAAAAACTCGATATATTTCCCAGCCCTATGGTGGCCCACAATGGCCTTTCCCAGATATGTTTCTTTCTAAATGTTTTATGACATGAAAACATTTCACAGAAAATATCATCCAGAAGACAATATATCCAGAAGACAATATATCGACTGATATGGGAGTTTTGTGGCCGATATCGATATTGGGGAGGGAAAAAAAGCAGTTACCTATATATCGACCGATATCTTTAAGATCTATTATCAATCTGTAGAGCTAGGTAGATAGATAAACACACATTTATTGTGTTAATCGCTCAAATGCAGATCAAACACTTGTGATGAAGACAACATGGTCACTCAACTGGAAAGTGACTGTGCATGTACGTGCATCAGTTACACTCTGGAGAGTGATAATGATCGTTGTAATCCACACTCTCCTGGTGAAAGAGAACTGCTGGTGTAATACAATGAAACTAAAATGAAATGCTGTTTGACTGGTGAATAAATCGAATACTATCGGCGGATATCTGGGATAAAATTACCTGACACTAAAATCGGCCGATATTATCGGCTGGCCGATAAATCCGTCAGGCTCCAGAAGACAATACTTGGGGCGCTTGGTTAGAAAATGTGTCATCATATTTTTGTGTTCCACAGAGCACGTTCAAACTCAAGAGTTTCTATATGTATCCATTTCACCATAATTTATCGTGCCATTAGTGTGTTATCTTTTGTTCTTATTGTTCTTTTACTCATATTTCTTTTAGGTGAGATTGCGTTTTAAGAGTGTACAGCACTTTGGTCATCTGTGTTTGTCTTGAATGTGCTGCCTAAGTCAGTTTTGACTTTGACTTTTAGTTACCCACACTCTCAGCACTGTCTGCAGTGCATGCAGCAGAGCATCACAGCTCAGCAGTCCATGGTACGCGCTAGAATTGCTTCACACTTTATTAAAAGGTTAATTGGTTTAAAAAGAAAAAAACAGAAAAATGAGTCATATGTCAGAGCGTAACTGTTGCAAAATTTATGCACAATCCACTCAGAAAGGTATTTTTTCACACTCACACTGTAGCTCAATCAGCTTCAAGTATTCACTGAATTTATTGCCCTTAAAAAAACAGGTATCAGGTGCATGAATCCAAAAAACATCAGGCACTAGTTTAGATTTAGTGCTGAGGGTCCAAAATATTTAGTCCATGGCTCCATCTCCTTCTGTAGAAGTGGAGCAAAGCAACACCTGAAACCTACTTGTGCAATAATGTTAATGATGATCAGGCCCCCAGACTCACTATAAAGAAAGCAAAGAGCCACGATAAATTACGCCCAAACCATCCTGTGATCAACTGTCCTGCTGCGTTTGATACATCTCCACGGCTTCTCCATTTTGCTGACCCACTGGTTCCAAAATGTCAGCGACTGAAAACTGGAGCACTGCCTTGTAAGCTGCTTCAAACAAGCACAGGGACTTCTTCTCTCTAGCCTGATTTTGGACACCCCCTGCTGACACTAAAACAAAAATACAAGCCTACACTCAAGTACCTGGCTGGCTGGACTCCATTACAAACACTTTTTTTTGATTCACATTGAAATGCACTCTTAATTAAGAGGAGACGGAGAAGGGAATTTTTTCTTCCTCTATGTTACATTTTACAGCAACTACAGCTGGAATGACATGATTGTTTAATCTTCAAAAAATTAAAATGAGTCAACTTTAAAGTATAAAAAAAATTCTATTCTCTTTTAAAAACAGTCGCAATTGTATCTTTATTTTAAAATCGCAGCATGTTGAATACTCTCCTCCTCAGGCCGTGTCCTGCTATTGTCTCTGAAGCCACATGTACTCCTCTCCTCTCTGGTTAGCCTGCACTCATCTGCAGCCCTATCATCTGCATCAGTTGGCAGATACAAAGAACATAGCGCTGTTTTTGCGTGTGAGCATGTGCGCCTTTTGTGTGTAGCACTGCTGCACTTGCTCGCAAATATCTGTGTTGGTGTGTGTGTGTAGTTGTGTGTGTGTGTGTGTGTGTGTGTGTGTGTGTCTTTTTATATGATAGAGTGGGAGTGTTGGAGGCATCTGATGGTTCCCAGACTTTGGCTCTGTTTTTATCTGATGCTGTGATGGCAGCTGTTGACCAAAGGAATTCATACATGTGTGTATAATTTGTCTTATGGCTCTAAACAAACACGGGGGGACTCGGGACGTCTTTTACCCCTTCGATTTGACGTGACACAAACACAGAATAGCTACGTGTGTGTTTTGGTTCGCTTGATTATCATTTCGGGGGGGGGGGGGGGTGGTTGTCTATAAATAGAAAGGACCACAAAAGAAGTAATCACAGATTTCTCAGATCGGTATACCTGAAGTGATGCAGGCTAAAGCGTGTTGCATCACAGCTTTGACCTCACCGTGTTGTTTTGCTTTTCCTCTTAATGATAATCATCTCAGGACTGGCAGCAGCAGCGAATGAGCCTCTCCTGAATCGCAAAAAAAAGAAGAAAAAAAATGACATGAATTAATAATGAGCAAAATTACTCAAACTCTGCACACCACGACCTGCTGCAGCAACGGTGAGCAGCGGGGCCCTAAGGTGACATAGCTGGATAAATATTTGATTTCTAAATATGATTTCGGGGTCCTGAGTCTGTTGTGGGACACTCCTGCGCAGGTTATTGCAGCACATGGATAAACCATTAAGCTTAAAAAGGGGGAGACTTGGGATCGGTCTGCAGGCTCTTGTCTGGACAGGATCGAGACTCAGAGACCTTTTTTTTTGTGTGTGTGTGTGTGTGTGTGTGTGTGTGTGTGTGTGTGTGTGCGTGTAGCAGCCAGCCAGCTTCTGAGGCTTTTCCAGTGAAGTGAGTAGACGGTGTTCTTTGGGTGCCCTCAGGTGGAAGCCTGCTATAATTGCTGTTGACAACCTACAAGTCATTGTGCAATTAAAGCATCTGCCGCTCCTGTGTGGCAGCGGGCTGTGATGCCTTGTGACAGCTCGTAGCCATTAAGCAACTGTAAGCAGCTGGCGTGCCTCGATGGGGGAAAATAATGTGACAGAGGCACACTCCCCCCCCCCCCCCCCCCCACCCACCCCCCTATTGTTGCCCTTGTCTCATTGGGGGAAAAGAGGGACATTGCATCACTCACTGGATTCTCGTCCATATCAATAAATGAGAAAGGGCCACATCTACAAATGAGAACCGGCACAGCTGGACGTCTGAGTGATACTTTGGTTCTGAGAACAACAAATGAATACGAGCTTATTGTTTTAGAGGATGGAGGGGGAAAACAGTCACGAGCGTGCAGCGTGCCCGGGTATTACTGCGGCGCTAAAACAATCTGAAAACTGATCAGTTAAGTCAGTCAACAGAAAATTAATTCAAAGCTATTGTGATAAATGATCAATCACACGGTCAATTTCTAAAGAAGAAAATTGTCTTTTCATTGTTTTAAATGATAATGAAGTTCACTTCGAGCTGCAACAAGTAACCATTAATGGACAGTCAGTTAAAAGAAAACATACAAGGCGACTATTTAATTCACTTTTTTAGTACATTTTTTAAGCAACATAGCAAACATAAGCTCATCCAGTTTCATATGTGATAGAATCTGCTGCTTCCGTTTGTCATTTATGATAGTGAATAAAACGTTTGGGGGATTTTTGGAGCTCTACTTTAAAAAAACATATTTGGGGGTCTGGATGTTTGTTTGTATCAAAAACAAAAAAAAATCAAATCCTGGGGCGCCTGTAGCTTAGTGTTTATGTTGTGCGCCCCATGTACAGAGGCTTTAGTTCCCATTGCAGCGGCCTTGGGTTCGAATCCAACCTCGGCCATTTGCTAGATGTCATTCCTCACTCTCTCCTCCCGACATTTCCGATCTCCCTTCAGCTGTTTTATCTAATAAAGGCAAAAATATATTTTTAAAAAACCATCTGAATCCAGTTGCATTCTAGTAAAGGGTGCACTACTGTCATGCACTACATATTTTCTACAGAGAAATAGTTGTCGTCTTATAAATAGGATGTATTGTATATGTTGTAAATATGATCACATTTGGACTGGATGTTCTATGATTGGCTTACACATAAGTGCTGTCACAGTTCTGCTCTACTTCCTGCTTTCCTGCCACTTGCATTAACCAATAAGTGACTATTCACTGTGAGCTGGAGAGTATTTAACTTTTTCAAGTCTGTACCTGTACTGTTTGACTCTGAAGAAGACGCAGTGCGAGGAAACGTTAGTCCTTTGCACCTTTTGTTAAATTTGCCTGAAGTGATTTGTGTGCTCCAGTATTTTCTTTGGTTCCTGTCTTGAAGAAACCCACCCAGTATTAATCTACTTTATAGCTCTGCTTATATTTGTCTCCAGCTGTCAGTCCAATCAATGTCCACTTATATCTTCAGTCTACTTTATCTACTTTATATTTAATTTCATAATTTATATTTAAGTCTATATTGCACTGACTTAGCTGCTCCTTATTTTTGTCATCATGCTTCTGCTCTGTGTGCCTTTAAATTTCCCCTCAGAGACAAATAAAGTGTCTTCAATTGAATTGAGAAACCTTTTTCCAAATATCAAGACCACAAAAAATATTTGTAATAAAATAATTGGTAACTGCAGTCCTAGTTTCTTTTTACTTGTGATGATTGCTGCAGTGTTCCCTCTCCAATAAGGACCAGTGATGAAGTGGCTAACTGTTAATCGTGGTCACACTTCTTCCTGAAGGGGCGGGATTTCTTTGCCACAAGTGTGAAAATCTGGCAACAACAACAAAAAAACCAACAGATTTACGATTCTTTTGATTGTAAAACATGAAGTCTGGATCAAAGCAGAGAGACACACTGGCCTGTTCTCCACTGCTGGAGAGATGACATAAGTCTTTCTTTAATTAAGCCATCTCTGAGTCATTCGTCTGTCACATGTGAGTGTGCTCTTTGATGTACGTTTAAGTGTATTGAGTTTGTGTGGGGGGATTTATGTGCATATGATTTGCACGCTCTTCGGTCAGATCTAATTATTTATTTACTTATCTCCTTTTCATGTCTTGTCTTCCTCTCGACCGAGTCATCAATTTTCGAAAAATGCCCAAAGAAAACATACTTTCCCCCTAAGATGACATAAACGGTTAGGATACATTTATCTGAATATACAAGGACGATCCTGACAGAATCAAATCCAAAGAAAGCAGTAATCAACCAGTCAGAGACGCATATAGGCAGCCCCCTGAAAGCCCTTACATTGTGTGCGTGTGTGTGTGTGTGTGTGTGTGTGTGTGTGTATGTGTGTGTGTGTGTGCGTGTGTGTTACCTCCTGTCTGTCTCCAGGATTTGCTGTTTCAGCAGGGAAGGAATCAGTCCTGTGCCTTTGCCGTGCAGGAAAGTCAGCGTAAGGAAATTCCTGAGCTTCACAGTGGCAATCAGGCAGTTAAGGACCTGCCAGTGAAAATGGAGCTGTATGTCAGTCACTTTCATGGCTTATTCACACCAGCACACCAGCTCTGGCATAAAAAAAAAAAAAAAAAAGAGGCATTCTCATTCACTCACCCCAACAACCTCATAAATTGCCCTTAGCTATACTTGAAAGACGGCGGTGTATGTATGTTTAAGTGTCTTACAACAAACTGCTATATCTGGGGCTTACCTCTCAGAGGAGTAACACAGGTACCACAGGAAGTGCCACCTCTATTTCTTCTTTAATGTGCTAAAGTTGTAGCGGAAAGTGGACTTTCGAGCCAACGCTGGTTTTAAAGTTAAATAATTTATGTGGTTTAACAAAACAATACTTTTTACTTCACTTCAGGCCATTTTGGGGCCTTTTAAAACACGCTTCCACTTCGACAGGTGGCAGTAATGTCACCTTTGACCTTATATGACCTTTGAGTGTCCTGCTGCCAGGCTTTTTAGAGATGAGGACATCCCAACAGAGGGGCTTCAAGTCGCTCAAATTTCAATTAATATGAGGAAAATGTTACTTTTTACACATGTTACATCATTTCATCCGGGCTTTTGTAAAGGAATTTAAAAGAATTTCCGGGACAAAGTGGACCAACGTTTGAAGCCCACACACACAGCACAGGTGATGCTGCTTTCAGGTACCGGTGAATGACGTATGACACTGTCGGTAATAATAGCGTTTTCCCCTTTTGTGTTATTTTAAAATCATTTTGTGCAATACATGACAACCTTTATACTCAAAGTTATAACAATGACGCAAAATAAATGCACTTTTGTTGCATAATCTACCAATCTGAGAGGTTGAATGTTTGATTTTCCCCTTCGTTGTAAAGGCATCACGTGACGTCACTCGGACGGAGCACGTTTGTAGGTTTTGCACCGGCGCTGCCGTAAACTTCACGTAGCATGTCGTAAAAAAAAAAAAAGAGCTATCGTTTGTTTTCAAAGTAGCAGACTTTCATGTGCATTGATATCCTGACTGTGGTGCGTTTTAAATTGTGTATTGTATTTGTGATTATGCAGGATGCCTCTTCAGTCGAGTCTGTACACTTTAACAACATGGTGGACGTCGTGTAGGCTCTGAGGAGCCAGAGAATGAGGAAAACCTTTAGCAAAACAAGCACGAAAATGGCAACTTACAACGCCGAAGGTAAAGGGGAAACTGCTATTCAATAACAATATACCCTTTCTATAATATCTGCAATATCTCAGTGGTGATTTTGTCTCAGTTTCAAACAAACTTCGCGTTGTAATGATGGGTTTCGTTTTGTTGTTGTTGTTGTTGTTGTTGTTGTCCTCCTCTGAAGTCGCTGCAGGGCATTCTGTCTTGGTGGAGGTGAGTCCAGACATCCACATCTGCGGCTTCTGCAAACAGCAGTACAATAATTTCGAGGTGTTTCTCGCCCACAAGCAAAATGGATGCTCTCTGCCCACCTCCGACACATCAACAACTACCACACTTCCAGGTGAAGTGCAATTGCTACTGGGTTTGTTATCAGCTATTCACACACACACACACACACACACACACACACACACACACACACACACACACACACGCAAACTGACAATCTCGTGCACTGTCCTCCTGTCCTGATTTCAGATCCCAGCACTGAGTTTGTATTTGAAGAAACGTACCAGTCGTGCGTTCGGAGAGGTGTCAAAAAGATCCTGACCAAAGCGCAGAAAACACCTTCGAAAAAATTGAAACCGGCCCTGACTTCAAAGAGACACAGCTGCTGTTTCTCAGGTTGGTGCCTCTCGCTCTTTATGACTGTAACACGTTCTGTACTTCCTCCCCTGTCAAGTCCCCCAGTCGTTAGTCCTTTTTTTTTTTATTTATCTACTTTGAGATTAACTTTCAACAAGTGCGCAGGCGACACACACACACATTGTAAAACGCAACAATGCTGATTTACAGGTTGCACTTTTAAGACACAGTATGGCCAAAAAGACATGGAGCGGCATCTTAAAACCCACACCGGTAAGTTCAAGCCCCTCTTTTATTTAATTTTTGGCTGATTGAGCACTTCAGTTTCAGATCCTGACTTTTTTTTTTTTTTTTTTTTTTTTTACGTCCTCCATCCAGGCGAGAAGCCGTTTGAGTGTGAGCTGTGCCACAAGCGCTTCAGTCGGCGGGACAAGCTCAACATGCACAGCCGCTCGCACACGGGCGAGAAGCCGCACAAGTGTAAACACTGTCCGTACGCGGCGGCGGACAGCAGCAGCCTGAAGAAACACCTGCGCATCCACTACGACGAGCGGCCTTTTAAGTGCCAGATCTGCCCGTACGCAAGCCGCAACTCCAGCCAGCTCACTGTTCATCTCCGCTCACACACCGGTGGGTTTTTAAAACGTCTGGAGTTCCCGATTTTCATGACTGTATTGATGATTAATTTTTCTTCTGATTTCCAAGGGGATTCACCTTTCCAGTGCTCGCAATGCGACGCAAAGTTCAAAATCAACTCCGACCTGAAGAGGCACGTCCGC
Organism: Labrus mixtus; assembly: GCF_963584025.1. Taxonomy (NCBI): domain Eukaryota; kingdom Metazoa; phylum Chordata; class Actinopteri; order Labriformes; family Labridae; genus Labrus; species Labrus mixtus. Next base: position 25,782,978 of record NC_083626.1, read on the forward strand.
ATCCACTCGGGCGAAAAGCCTTACAAGTGCGACTTCTGCGATTACCGCTGCGCCATGAAGGGCAACCTGAAATCCCACGTCCAGATCAAACACAACTCCGGGGACTCGCTCAAATGCGGCCACTGCGACTTTCAGTGCGCCAGCAAGACTGCTCTGCGGCAGCACACCCGAGAGCACCAGCCGGTTCAGCCCATGCAGTGCTCCAAGTGCACTTACTCGTGCACCAGCAAGGGGGCGCTCAAAGTCCACGAGAGGATCCACTCGGAGGAGCGGCCCTTTAAGTGCGACTTCTGCAACTTCGCCTCCAAGCAGCGCAGCAATCTGGTCATCCACAAAAAGAAGTGTCACTCGGATAAGCCCGAGAAGGGCGGCAAACTAGGAGGGAAGAGCGGAGGGGGCGATCCTCCGAAAATGCCCGCGGGCTCCAGGTATCGGGCGAAGCTGGAAGCGGCTCGAGCTTTCTGCTGTGACTCGTGCGACGCCTCTTTTGTGAGGGAGGACTCTCTGCGGAGCCACAAGAAGCAGCACAGAGAGGCTCAGAGTGTGTTGCAGCTGCAGGCCTGCACCCCGCCCGATGCCGTCAACATGGTTCCTGTCGCGACGTCGCAAAACGGCGCCCAGCTCCATGTTCCTCTCCAGTCCGACTCGATGGCTCCTTACAGCAGCGCGCAGCTCAAAATAATTGTATCGCACCCTCTCAGCCAGGAGAACACTTTAATCCCAGCCGCTGTGGATGCTCAAAGTAAAACCAACATGGTTCTGCTGAGTCCAGAAAGCCAGGACATGGTGGTGAACTCTATGATCCATCAAGTCAACCTTTTAGCGCCGATTCAACCCCTCGGCTCCTCCCAAGCCGCAGAAGCCGCCATTGAACCTCAGGCGGTTCTTTTGACGCAGCTCGCTCCCGACGACGCCAGCAGCCAGCTCCACCAGGCGCTGCTGCACACGGCCATAACGGCTCAGGACTCCGGCGGCGGCTCCCAGACCTTCATCACAACCTGCTCCGAACTGGAGGGACTCAACGCTCTGATCCAGGAGGGCGGCACAGAGGTGACGGTGGTGACGGAAGGGAACACCGCCTTGGTTATGAATCCCCCCGACATGGTGTGCGGACCGTCGGGAGAGCCAGCTCAGAGGACAGTCCGGGTGCAGGAGAGTGCCTTAACCTGTGAGGAAAGTGCGTTGCTCGTGCCAAACATCACTCTGAGCAGCCAGAACGTCGTCATCCACAGCGTTCCTCTCATAGTGTCCACACAGGCTCAGCAGCTCTCTCCTCACACACTCTATTCAGATTCACACACACTTGAATGAGGAGAGGGTTTGCTGTTTTCTCAGAGTCAAAGACTGTAAACTGCATCATAAGCTATTTCTTCACCAGTAAGAACTCTTAGGACTAAGGTTGCGTACAGTATGTGCAAGCCTTTATCAACAACACCTTTTTGTTTCTAGAGATTTCATCATGAATTACTTCAGTAAAAATACTGTTTACTTTGGAATTAATTGTTGTAGTAGCACCACAGTTTAATCCTAATTGTGTCATGTTTAGCACCAAATATGACAATCCATCAGTTGGGCATCATCTCATGCTCTATTTTTAGGTGTAATTTTGTATACATAGACAATAAATCAACTGAATTAATTCTTCAATTTCAGGTTACATCTCAAAGTAGTAAAAGAAAATAAAGAATGGAGCTAAAAAACTCAACTTGAAATTGAATGTCTGTGCCATGAATGTCTCCGTTTTGTCCAGTAGGTGGCGGCAGAGTTACACAATTAACAGGTAAGTTTACGTTGAGGTTTGGAGTACCACTGTCTTGAAGTATTGATTCTACACTTTATTTTATGTGCAGCTTAAAGGAAATTAACATTTCCAAGTCCCCATTCTGAATCTAAAAAGTAGATGTCTTATGTTATAGGAAACATCAGGCCGAATGTCAAGGTTGTCCTTTCTGAAAGGCATGCAACTCTCCCAATGGATTTTCAATAAAGTGCCTTGAATCTATCTATTATTGTGGCCATTTTTACACTCAGACATCAGCACTTAGTATCTTCAGAGTGAAGGCTGCACCTTTAATAGGAGTCTCTTATGAACAGGTGACCATTGATTTCTTTGCCGTCCCTCAGCACTAATGGCTCCACTGATGCAGACTCCTACTTTGTTTCTGCTTCAGCATGGCCACAAACTCAGAGGATGTTTTTTTTTCCCCCAGCTTTCAAGTTTTTACCCAGAGTATGTCGTGCTCTGTACTTTTAAGTGCTAAAAATCTGTCGTTAAATAAATACTTTGTACACAACTAATAGCAGAGGACCAAAAAGACAAGAATACCGCTTTTGATGTTACACATTATCTTGTAACTTGAAAGCTGTGAAATTACTTCTGGTCCATTATAACTCAGTATGCTCACTCAACTACTTGATTAAAGTAGCATAAAACATGGACATACTTTTCATAACCACTTCATTTTCTACTCAGAGGGTTATCCTGTACATTTGACCTCACTGTCTTAAAGCTTTGCCCTCCAGCAAATTAGATGATTAAAGTACTAACAGGATATTTTGAGGAATAAAACCATCTGATTTCTTGACTATAAGATGTTCTGAAGTATGAAGTTACAGCTGTCACCCAGCTTAGCTTAGCATAGAGAAGACAGTAGGCCTAGCGAAAGTGAAACTGTGTTTTTAAACTTCGGTTTCAAAGGTGCAATAGGCCTACATATTTTGTACAAACGTGCAAACGCTTGGAGGATGCTGGTAGGCTGATTTTGCCAGTTTGGATAGAGCTAGGCAAGCTATTTCCTCCATTTGCCACTAATACTAAGCTAACTTTCAGCTGTCAGAGAAGGCTAAGAGAGTGGTATTTCCTATGTTTGTGTATTAATACTTACTGTGAGTTATAGCCTATAACTTTGTGCTATTTTTAGGAGGGTAACATTGCAGTTTTTATTTCACTTTCTGATAGCTTAGTCACATCCTTGTCAAAAGTTTGCTGAGAAAATGGATACCGTTCTTTTTTTTTTTTTGTCTGTTTAGGTAGCAACAGTTAGCACACAGTTGAGCTTATTATAGGCTAGAGAGAACAGAGAGACGCTCCATGCCTTTTAATGGCTGGAGATTTGTTTTAGACTAAGATGTACATAAAGGTTTTGTAATTTAGATGTTTAGATGCACTGGTTTGGTTATGTTGTAAAATTGGACAGAAGTAAGCTAACTATCCCACCCTGTTCCCACTCTTTCTGCTAAACTAAGATAACTTTTCCTCAGTTAAATTCATTATTTAGTTAGATGAGAAAAATTGATGACTCATAAATGTCTGCTACATAAAAGTTAGCACACAGTTTAGCTTACTTAGCATTGAGAGAACATAAAGAAACTGATATAAAGAGTAAAGCTGCAGCTTGTCATGTTTACACCAACCTCAATTTTAAACAAAAAATTATAATTTTAAGAATCAATTTTTAAAAAATTCAGCTAAGCTAACTAGGCCTGTTAGTTTTGCACTTCTGAGTTCAGACAGAATTCAGATTCAGATTTAATGCAACTCAAACTTCTTTCTATTTGTTAATTGGTGTAACATCATTTATCTAAAAACTTTTAAATTCAGTTTGATATGAAAATTCTCTTGTTTCTGTCTGTTACATGTGAAGCTACAGCTAGCACACCAGCTAGCTGATAGACAAGAGAAGCTAATGCCCAGAGTCCTACTTCTTCTTACTGGAGGTAAGACTAAAACTTCATCATGTTTTCAATTACATTTTAAGCAAAGGTTGTTTTTCTATTAGTGATATTTAGAGGTGGGCTACTAGTTGGCTGATTCCATTAGTTTGGACAAAGCTAGTTTAGCTGTTGTTTTCAGTCGCAGAGCTAAACTAATCATCTGTTGGCTTGAGTTACTAGGCTATAATTGATCCTTAATTTAGAAATATATTACTTAGACTTAAAAACTAGTTTGTTTTTGAAGATTAGTTGCATTTTTACAGTTAACTACCTAGAATGCCTACACAAAAGTATGGTAATAGCCTCCACGTTAGCTGCCATTTTTCCAACTACAACATAAAAATGCTGCGTACATCAACAGCAATTCATGGTAGAAGCAATTTTTGCTGCAAGATTTAACATTGTACACTTAAACTGTTTATTCCTGATTAGTCCAGATCTGATAATCTTTCAAAGTCTATGAAGTGTGATGTAGGCTTACCATCTATTAAAAATACAAAATCTTGAATAAAAGTATTTAGCCCTTGAATTAGAAATTTAGAAAATCTTGCCTAAAACTAGTCATTTGAGTCATATTGTGCTCGCAAAGCTTCTCTCACTTAATTGTGAACAAGTCCTATACAAGTTAAGGAACATGACTCAAATGAATAGTGAAAAAACGCAGTCCATTCATGTTGTTGGAAGCCTTTGTTGGGTCACGACCGGGGTAAATTATGCCCTTGCTTTGTCAGTACCTGCACTCGAGCTCACATTCATATTATAATCGCAGCGGTGATCCGTGGTGTCAGCGCCGACCCTTTTGAACATTTTGTGTGTGATTCCCGGACTGAAGTCTCCTCTCATGATCTTCAGGTAGAATTGCAAAAGGAGAAAGAAAAAAAAAGAGCACCTGAAATTCCATTATGTATGAAGATGAGGGCTATGTGAGAAAAAGTAAGGAGTGCTCTCCTGTGTATCTCTTTGATCTATTATCTAACAGACTTCCAGGCCCTAATCCTGAGCACCCTTGAGGAGTAGAGCCCTTTTTTCTTCTCCCCCTCTACTGCTCCACATGTGACATCATGGCTGGGTTAAGTGCTTTTTCTGCGGACTACAACATCTTCAGAAATTTGCCAGTGGGGGTTGAAGTTTGAATTATGCTGATGTTAGAATATTTTGCACATGTTTGGTTGGCTTTTTGTGAAATACAAATTGGTGGATTCAACATACTTTAGCGCTCACATTGGTTTCCATTTTTATCATGGAATCATAAAGTTTGACCAATGTTTACAAGTTGTTTTTTTGTTTTGTTTTTTCAGAAAGATAGCAGCCGTTTTAAACCATCCTCCTGATACTGTATGGCTCTTCTGAGTTCCTTCCTTCCTGTGTTTGAGATGTCAGCCTTTGAATGGGGTCATAAACGTCTCCCCAAAAAAAAGCAATTTCCACTCGCAGCTGCTTAAAGAAACCGTAAGTTGTGATGCATTCCTTCTGGACATAAATAGATCCAGAAAAAGGGACCAGGTGATGGAAAAGACAAACAGAGCAGGACTAGATCAACATGTGAGCACATAAGTTAAAGGAAGACGGTCGTTTGGAGGGTGTTAAAATGTCAAAGGGCTGTAAAAACCACTTAAATTCATTTAGTCTCCAGTTAGCGTTTGGGAATAAATAGATCAAACTGGGGTGCAAATTATTCTTCACAAGAACAATGTGTCACTCTGTTCTGACAATACATGTCTGAACTTTGCTTTGTTTGCACACAATCCGCTCTCCCTTCACTAAATGGCATTGAAAGCCTTAATGAAATTATCTGATTGGTAAAAGTATTGATCTAGATTTGGGTTTTTTTTTTTTTTTTTTTCCAATGCTGGCATCTTTTGCCTGTGACACTATTGACATCTTAAGTGAGTTTTGATTCCTCAGAACACCGGGGAGGGGCTCTTATCTTGTCTCTGTCTTTTTTTTTGTCTGTGTGATAGAAATACAAGATGATAGAGCTAATTGATTAGCCGGAGAACAAAAAGACACATCACACTCAAAGTGATCATTTGCTAAGACATTATTAGGCGATTATATTGCCCTGAGAGTCGGATCAATCGTATACCTTCAGGGTCAATTCTAGTTGTTTGATCCTTTTCTTTCTTTTCTTTAGATTATAACAAATCTGCCCGTTGCACATGGCAGCTTATTTCTAAAGCTTTGTCACTTTTTTTTAAAAGCGGTTTTCATCTGAGTGTTTAGGGTGTTGTTTCTGTCTTTTTTTGTCTATCTTTGCTTGTCAGGAAGCATTACCCTGACAGGCTCTTTTGTTGTTGTTTCTTTCTGATTGAAAGCAGCAGTTTAAGAGCAGTCCTCAGGGGGCAGAAAAATAAGTATAATTTTTGAGCCAATAGGCATGGCCGGAGTGAGAGCACCCGAAGCCCATAAAAGTCCTTTAATGGACAAAGGAATGCTACAGTATCTGCTGCTCTCCACCACTCAGCCTGCACTTTTTATAACAATGTCCCCTGTAACGACATGGGCTCCAGCATTTAGCGCTGAGCGTTGCTGAGTGTGATCTTGTGAATGCAAATAACCAGCTATCAGCTAGCTTTTGTGATTCACAAACAAAGACATTTAGCCATTGTTTTCTGCGTCCTGTTTCTGTGCCACTAACCCGACACAAATGAATGTTTGCATGGTTTTGACCGTGCACACGGTGCCATGTATTTAACCAAGAACAATCGCTCAATTGTTGTCTTTTATTCCATATCTTTGTGGGATGCCAGTTGCTTTTTGTAACCATGTTGAGGTGTTAGTTTGCTGTTATCAGATACAGGATCTGTTGTGTATTTTTTTTTTTTTTTTTTTCAGTTTGGTTACAGCCGTGGATCGTTCTCTCGTGTCAGCACGTTGTTTTGTGATTGCTCTCTGTCCACATTCTCATCATCTGACAGCATATGATGTTGTTTTTTTTTCATGTCCAGCCTTTATAAAGTTATTCTATTCTTTCTAAACATTCAATAATTTTGGTTTCCCTCATGAAGAATTTGAAAATATATATGTTAATTACAAAACCCAAAGTTCTCCTTCCTCTTAGTTTACAACAGAAACAAATTAATACAGATTATTTTATAGACATAGAAGATTACAAACACAAAGTTAAGGTCTTGTAAACCACTGTGGGGCATGTTAGGTTACTGTACTTTGCTTTTTCAGATTTTCACTCTATTATTATCTCATAGTGTAAACCCGCTGTTTGTTCTTGAATCTGAGACTTTATTAATGGGGGCTGCTTTGGCCAAAACTACAAATTCTGTTTTTTAAAATGACTATTCCTTGAATTAAGGTTTGTCTGATATCCATCAAATAAATCAATGATATGAAAATATACAAAGATAATTATTTAGAAAACTGGGTTCTGCAGGATTATGTTTACACTTAGATTGAAGCTCCTCTAGTTTCTGTCCTCTACCCCCCCCCTCAAAGAAATGAAGCCTCTTCTTAAAATACTACATTAAACTTATAAACTTCTTCTTATTTGTTATCACAACCAATGTCAGAATATCAACCCAATTTTTTGTTTTAAAAGTTGCATTACAAAAAGCAGCATTTTTACACTTTGAGAGAATTCCTCTGCTTTCAACAGATGGCTACGAGCAAGCCAAATATTTTCTTTGTTCACACATGCCTTATCCTGAGAAAACAAACACGATGGAAATCTGATCTTTACAGATGCAAGCCATTGTTTTGTGAGTGTGTGTGAGTGTGTGTGCGTGTGTGTTTGTGTGCTCGCACATGCATGTGTGTTAGTGTGTGTGTGTGCACTTAAGCCTGTGTTTACCTTGCCTTTTTTTTCAAAGCACTTAATGCACACAGACTCCGCTGCGGCTAAATTCATTCTTATGCAATCTGCCGGGGGGGGGGGGGGGGGGGAGGGAAAAAGTGGTTGGATTTTGTATATTTAATAAAGCCGTGTGAGATATTTGAATTATTGTCAATATTCTGTAAATCTTCACTGTTCAACATGAATTATTTTTACAAGACGGATAGATCTTTTTCTGTTGCAAAAATCCATATTGGCAAAACATTACTTTGGGTTGGTTTCATTGAAGACGGGACGTTACACAATAATCAACATTTGTTCTAACATCTATCATGTAAATGTGTCAAAAATGTGTTTCATTTTTTATTTCAAACCCTGCTTGGTTAGTGGTTAATAAAAAGAACTACAAGCACAGAAAACAAAACAGACATGATTTCACATGAGCACAAAGTCATTGTCACAACACAGAGAAGCACAAAAACGAAGGCAGATGCACCCGAGCACTGAAAGTACATACATGCTCATAAAGGAACATTTTGAAGTAAATTGAGGATGTGTGCTTGTTTCCTCATGCACAGTAGGTCAGGACATATTTGTATTACTTAAACCAGGATGGTTTGAAGAAGTTTGAGTGTGTCTTCCCTGTATATTTGTTTTTATCACTGGTGATGAGTCAGCACATTGATGGACTCAGTCAGCGTTGGACCCAGGAAATGTTCTTTGTTTTCATTTTGATATGGTTGATGGTGTCGCAGGAATGGAGAGGTGGAGGGAGGGGGTCGTGATGGGGATGGGGGGGGGGGGGCAGAAGGGGAGATCAGATTAAGGTGGATTGTTGTTAGAATATCTGATGTGAAAGATGCAGAATGAGACTCTCTGCATCTCTTTTGTGGCACGCCCCCCCCCCCCCCCCCCCCCCCTTTTAGATGAAGTCTTCTTTCTGCCACCATAATGTCCACCCGACCCCGTGATCTGAGTCATAGCCTGTCCATATTTGCTGTTTGTTTGACCCCACAAGGGCACGAACCCTGGCTGATCCTTCATCTGAGGACAAAGCTTATGTTTGCAGTGACATCATAAATGCCTGTGCAGAGAAAACAATGGCTGATGAATTCAGCGGGCGTCGGAGCACAGTGGACGGCATGCAGAGACACAGAGACTCGGCCCGAAACTTCCAGAGTCATGGAAAGTTTTTTTTTTTGTTTTTTTTCTGACAGGGACCCACACCTTGACCAAACAACACAGAAAGAGCTCCCAAAATGCTGTCTGCAGGGATCAGATATCTGTTGGTGTAGTCAGAGACAGAGGCTGGGTGGGAGGGTGTGAGCACGGCCCGGGATCATCAGGTTATATCACTAAATGTTTATATGAAGCTTTGTGGCTGCTGGAGACAGGCGGAGATGGGGCTCTGCTCCTTAGGGAAGAAAGACGCTTTGTTTTTATAGGCTGCCTGGAATGTGTTGAAGAGTGCGGACATCTGCTTTATTAGCATATGTTGATTCCACCCCCAACTATGAATCTGCTGGTGGTCTGATAATGTTTCCCTCTGATATCTGTAAATACAGGCTGACTTTAAACGGCACATTTTTACATAATAAGGCTCCTTTTTAAAGTCCTTTTCTTACTCAATGTTGTCGTTGTGGTACCCAAATTTAAAAATAAAAGCATATAAGAAGAAGACCTTAAAGAACAAAATACAGACATTCAATATAATTTGAAAGGCAACAGGTTCTAGTTTGCAACAGATGGTTGAATATGGATGAAGAAATCTTTGAGATTATTTGATTCCAACTCAGCTGTCAATCCACAACACGGTCTGATAAAGTCAAATCTTTATGTCATTATTGCCCTCATTTCGTCATTAAAGGCAAAAAGGCTTATAGACAAGGAACTTTAAATTCATGAATTTGTGTAATTTCCAAGGAAAGATTCTGTAGTGTGTGAAAATGTGCAAAACTGTATTGTTGAGGTAAAACAGAAACTACACTGCATCAGCAAAAAGATTTGCATCTTCTGTAAAGAACAAAATAATCATTTTTGAGCATTTCTGATTCAACTCTCAAAAAATCAAGCCACATTATTGTCCATTAAAGTCTCATATTTAACATGATGATGCCTCAGCACTCAAAAGATTTCTGTCATCTCATACTCAAATAAAAAGGCACATGAAAAAGAAAACAACTTTAAGGCCAAAATGCACGCATTAGAGGTCATGTGACATTTATATATTCTCTAGTTTGTGAAAGTTTAGATATTTGTGTAGAGCTAAAAAAAAAAAAAAAAAAAACTTGTTTGTAAAGGGGAACTTTTATCTTTGGTTCAGTGTTGGTCTGATAATGTCTCATTCTGACTGTGTTTATTCCATGGCTGGTTGTGGGGGATGTTTGGTTTCCAGGATAGTTATTGGATAACCCAAATGTAAAAAAGGCTCCTAACAGAGGAGCTGTATATTTAAAATGTACGAGGAGGAGTCATTGGACGAACAATATGTGCAAAGACTGTTTTGAGCTAAATGTAACCCACACTACAAAAGCTCAAACACAGATTTTTGTTCTGTCTTCAGCATGTTATCATAATTGATTTTATCCCGATCCTGATAGCGTTCTGATGATGTCGTTCCTAAATACAGTATATATCTAATTTAAAATAGCTGTTTTTGTATCTTTTTGTGTCATCCTGCTCTTCAAGAATCACTCTTTATGATCTCATCATTAGCATTCCCAAATAGAAAGTTTGAAAGTGAAGAACTGAACTGCCAAATATCATATTTGAGGGTTCACTTTAAAGGCAGACTGCTTCAATGTATTTGTTAGAGTTAGAAACTATAACAGCTTCACTCATTGAGCTCAGATATGATAACAAATCCTTGAGTTGTCATCTTCTGTATGTCATTTTTAAGTGGCATTAACAAGCCCATGCTTTATGTTGTAACTATGAAAATCAGCACATATCTTTAATATCATACCAACTCCCTCTGTGTGAAGTTTTGTTTTATCTGGATGCCAAACTGTGTGGGAGCTAGTGAGGTTTTAGTTTGTCACCTTTACCTCCACAAATTCAAAGACCATCAACGTTTTCAAAGCTTACCAAATGGGGTGTGGTTTGTTTTTAATATTTAGAGCTACTTACATATTTACATTTGAGCCTGGGATTAAGAGGAAGTGGGCTTTTGTTTTGGGTTTTCTTTTTTGTTTTTGAATGTGAGAAGTTTTTGTTTGGCCCACACAAAGATTGAGATGAGTGAATGTGCTGCAGAGTTTTGAGTGTAGCTCTCCTGCAGCTTATTGGTGTGAAAATTCCTCAGAGTCATTCTCAAGTCATTACAGATGCATCCCACCCATGCACTCATACTGGCTCGTGGATTACCATTCTCTTTGTTAGGCTAATTGCATTATTGAGGCTGGGTTTTTTTGGGGGGGGTACGGTGGCCCATGTTGTGCAATCTTACGTATGGATGGGATTTACATTTTTGCAAATGGAAACGACACTGGCAGTTTCATTTAAAAATCAAGATTAAGGCTGATTAAATGTTTTGGTTTGTTGCATATTTAGAATTGCAGGTTATACTTGATATCATCTTTAATTCTTTTGTAATTATACACTGCTCTGTGCTGAGATACCATTTCTAAATATACACTCATTCTAAAGTTGCTTTTAAAACATGGAATATGTCTTTGTCGTTTTGCACTTAAAAAGACACTTTCTTTATTTCAGACACATCGATACACTCATATTTAACAAGTAAGGAAAGATGCACACACACATGGATGCTTTTATATAAATGTGAAAAAATATAATCAGATAAAACATATAAGAGGCAGCTGTCCCTCCAGATCAGGAGCATGCTAATTTTTGACCCCCAGCCTCCGGGCTACTTCCTGTTCACACTTCCTCTCATGTCACTCAATTAATGAATTCATGAAAGATGCATCATTTCTCAAAAAAAAAGCAGAGTGATAAAGATCACCTGGCACACACACCTATTAAACAGACCGGCCCTGTGTAACCCAACACCTCACAGGGAATGCACTCAATCAGGCCTATTGTTTCTGCTCACATACAGTTCCTCCTCTGAGATAAGTCCGGCCACGGCTTGCAGAGATAACAACAGCGCCTTAAAAGCATGGAAGAGACGCTCACTGTCAACACCTCGGCTTGTGAGATTCCTGCAACAGATTAAAGGTGCAAGTTCAGCTCAGGCGGACATATAAGTGCACGTCATGCTGCAGGATGTGTCTTCATATGCCATTATTCCAGACTAATATTCAGACTGTTAGTCAGGAGGAAATGAAGCGAGCTGAAGCGAGCTGATGCTCGCGCCCTGACTCACACAGCCATCTGATGGAGTGCAGCTCCTGAATAGGCAGCAGTATCAATATTATGGCACAGAGGATGTGAGTCAGGAGGAAGAGAATCCACTTGATTGGGCCGTTATGTGAGTTGAAAGGAAAAGGAGAGGAAGTTGGTTTGAAGATTTGTCACCAGCAGATTTTTTCTGTTTTTAGGAAGGGGGGGGGGCTCTCTGCACGGCTCAGGAATGTGAAACAAAAAAAAAAAGGAGGTGGGTGTTGGGAAGTTTTTCATAAATAAGTAACCAGCTTCTCTGTTTTTTTGTGGTGCCATTAAAATAAACAGAAAAAAATACACAATCGTATTTCTAAATTCATATTTCAATGCAGTGCGTGATGAAACCTGCTGTTCATGACTTATGTGTGCTTTATTTATGACTTGGAAAAAACAGGTTTTGTCTGCTTTCAAAAATCTCAGAGCAACAGGTAAATCAGAAACTGACCCTTTCCTCTCGCCTCATTATTTCATGTCAGGTTTTTTTTTTTTTTAACATTCCTGAAGCTCATTTAAAGGCAGTTGTCTCCCTTTAGATACTCGTCACCGGTGGTGGGAGGCTGATATATCCATCTGCGCCTGCGAAGGGGGCGCTAATCCCCGACAACTGTGCCCCTCTGGCACCGTATCCGTTGCACTGCTGGTTGTGTGATACAATGGGCTCCCCTCCTTTGTCCTTGAAATTGTTTTAATTAGCCCCACGGCGGGGGCTGGGGTGGCAAACACAGGACTGACTCAATGGGATTGACAGATTCACAGGAGCATGATACTGCGGGCTCAGAGATGACAGATACATGTCGGAAACGGACGGTTATGTAACGGATCAAATTGGCAGATCTTGAATAAGTGCAGTTTGAGTGATTGGTTTGATCCCATATGTGGGCACAAACCAGGACTATAATGTTGATGTAGTAGAAGTAGATTATTTCTAATGATCACATTTTGGTGCAAATGATTACGTTAGATGCATTCCAAAAAAATCCATTGAAATACATTTTTGATCAAATATTTCTAAATGATGCATAAGGAGCTCCTTGATCCCAACAGTGGTTAAAAAACCTCAACTGTTCAGGGAGATGAGCATCCAAATATGTTAATAATATGTTAGATTTTCTAATAAATTTAAATCTACTTGCTTTAAGCAAAAACATATATAAAGTGTGTTGACAAAAAAATAGCAGAACTTCAATTTAAGTGCAGAAATTGTGCAAATATGCCGATCAATAAAGAGTTTAAGTCCATTACAAAGCATAGTTTTAAACAATTTATCTCAAATTAAAACATGTGCATATGTTTCCATCAGATGTAGTACTGTACCGGAGGATGCAAAGAATGCAAACTGGCTGTAATAATTATGTAAGACTGAGAAACCACACACACACCATCACTCTAAAAACGACTTTTCTTCATCTGTTACTTAATGCCACAATAATTGCCAAACTCTAAACCAGTTCTGCGTGCTGGTCACTGATGCGGTAAACAAATTTGTTTGCAGGTTGATCAATAAGCCCACTCCACATGCAGTCGCTTGTCTTCAGCGTGGACCACTTGGACCTCCCAGCAGCCGGCGGGACCCGCCGACAAGAAATGATAAGAAGCCGAGTTGTGATCCAAGAGGATCATGTGACCCCCCCTGCTTTAATCTTATACCCATGTCTGTTGTGGGAGTCACTTTCTGTGGCAAAGTTAAATCAAGGAATCTTGGTGGAATGTCAGACGAAGCATTAGCACCAGCTTTTTTTAATTGGGGAGGAGCTGCTGCAGCTTAGAGCAAGAGTTGTCATACAACAACAAAAAAGCAGCTTTCTCGTAGGGGGGGGTGGGAAGGGAGGCTAAAAAAGTTTTGCCTTTTTATGTAAATGTTTTTACACCCTCCTAAATTCAGCTCTCCCAAGTCAAACACACCCCTCCCCCTGAGTTATCCTCCCCCTCTCCCTGCCTCCCCTGGGAGGAGGGGTGGTGCAGAGAGAGATCTCAAACCATCTGAATCTCTTTTAACTAAGTGGCCAGAGAGGAATAAGGGCAATTATTCCACAGTGATGCATTCCTCCTCAAACAAGGACACCATGACGGTCAACACGTTGAATATAAGCTGTGATATAGGCCTGCCTCCCATACTACATCTGAGAAACTAAGAGACATGAAACAAAACAGGTTCTCTCAAAGGGCATGCAAGCATGGGAAACAACATATGTGGGGGGAGATAGTGCTTACAAAGATTATGCAATATCTGCTAATCTACAATATGCTATTTTATCAAACGTGTTAGGGGAAATTTTAACCTCATTTGTTTTTGAAAAGGCTTGTAGTCATGTATATTTGGGGTTTTTCATTTTGTGTTACTGTGGTGTAATATAGGTCAGAGTATAATCGAGACATGGACATGAGTAAGCATACACAAAACGTTAGACTTAATTTGTAGATTATTGTAAATTTCAGGCGCATTAACAGTATATTTATAATATCTTTGACGACCCTGCCATCAGGTCACTGCCTATGAACTGTACTTAACGTCTAATATCATTTCATGTCCAATGATATGTGCATAATGTGAAAGTATATCTTCATATGTAGATGCAACACTTAAGACATGTCCCATACCGACCTGAATGCACTTCTCTTAACTACTTTTTTATGTTATTTATTATCAAATATTTTCTATTATTTTTCAAATTTGCAGAGTCATACATGTCAAATGTGGCCGGCAAATTTGGTTAAATAATGCACACTGACAATAAAGGCAGTTTGTATTTAAAAAAGGGTTTTATTTTATATTTGTTAAGTGTAAACGTGGACGATCAGTAGAAGAAAAAGAGCGTCTATTTGTGTTGTAGCATTCTGACATCAGCTGAACACAAATTGAGTTGCTCACAGATGTCGTGGTTCAGTGTCCTGCAGTTATAAACACACCTGATGATGAAAAATACGGCCGTGGGACCTTTTAAACGGGGAAACCTACAATTAACAAAGATTAATAATGGTGGTCTGGGATGAATACCCCCCATCCACCCCCCCCCCCCCCCTGTCATTACAGAGTCCCTCAGGCAAAAAAAAAAAAAAAAAAAAAACTTCTGTGAGAAAAAAGTGTTTGTTTATCTTCACCCTCCATAGTCATGCTGATTATAAGAAACTGGAGACGTTGCATTCTTGTCTGCGTGGAATTTCAAGTGTTTTCTCCCCCCCGTCACCTTTCATCATCACTTCATTGAAAATGGAACAAAAGAGGGGCATGTTGGTTATGAAACAATGATGAAGACCGGCACTTTGTCGTGTTTATCCAAAATAAATCAGACAGTGTACATGTATGAAATTCTGCTAGCTCCACGTTTGGTATTTATGATCTTTAATTTTCTTGAATGAACACCCCAGTTACAAAGCTTTTCAAGACCCCCAAGATTGTGATTTGAGTGTTGCATGACCCCCCCACCTGTAGCCTGTGCAGTATTGATTGCTCCCCTTCTTCTGTGGTGTTTAATGGGGCTCATCGTCGCTACCAATTCTCTCACCATTTCCCCTGAAACTGAACACTTGTGCACATGTATCATCCGACAGAACCTTTCTTAGGAAGCGACTGGAGCATGCAGCCAGAGCTTTTACACTTTCAAAGAAGCAAAGACAATGAGCTCAAGACAAATTTCCAGCAGAGCAGCTGTGTGATGAAAAAAAAAAAAGGCCCACTTCTTCTTTGTCCACTCTCCTTTCCCACCGTCACATAGGGGCTGTCATATGCCGAGCGCTTGTTTGACTGTTTCGGATGGCTTTTTGAATGCATGTGAGGTGGAACCAAACACATTCTCGTCTGTGTGGAAGTCAGAGGGTGTAAAGACAGATGTAGCATCCCTCAACTCCTGCACTCCTACCTCATCTGTGATGTTACATCTGCTGGATGATTTTGAAATCAGTTTCTGACTTTTTTTGTCAGCACAGTCAGAACCTCTGTTTTTTTTTTTGTTTTCTTTTACAATCATCAACTGTAACTGGAAATATGCTTTTTTGCTGTTTTCAAAATAGCTGAATCATAAAGTTATTTTGATTTTTAAGGGAGTATGGTTAATGTAAATTTCCCCCCAGGTCACTAAATTACCACGCTCGCTAACTCCTAAAAAGGTATAATTACCTGCGTTGCTAAATTGTTTATCAGACTTCAGTGCGTCCCAAGCTTGAAGTTGCAACATGAACACCACAAATGTTAGTATAGATGATATACTGTATATACATTTTTTCCTGACAAATCAGGAAATATTTTTTCTGGCAAATCTGAAGATTCTGCTAGCTAGCAACGGGTTGGCCTAGCTTAGCATTAAAACTGTGAATTAAAGGGAAACAGCTTGCATGATTTGGTCCAAATTTTGCCTTCCAGCAGATTCAGGGCTAAAAAAATAAACATAATATTTAATCTTATGGCTGCTACTCTGTCACATGACGGGCGCGGAGACTTGGAGGGCAATAAGGGGCTTAGGAATGTAGCATCCATCTTCAGATTCTCAGTGGAGCTGCAGCATGGGCCTTTCAATTTTCCATTTCTTCAAACGGACACATGTTTACATCACCTGACAACCGCAGGAAAAAACCCCACAATAATCCATTATCTCCTCCCTTCTGGGTTTTCTGTCTCAGGTTTGGATTCTGTAGAAGCACAGCTCAGGCTCGTCTCCTCATCGGTTAGGGCTTCATATTCAACAATGTCTGTCCCTGGTTTAAGAATTCAGAAATGAAACTGGTGAGATCGTGCAGCATTAAGGCCTATCTCGTCCACCAGGTGTAGTTCCTTAGGTTTGTGACATCACAAGTCAGGAATAGTTTTATTTAATTGAGATTGAAACGTCTTTAATGACCTCAAAGAATCCCAAATATAACGACTTGCAGGCTTTTAAACATTGTAACTTTCCACTCCTGCAAAGGTGTGCTGTTTATGTCAAAGTGAGGTAAATATAATGGGACCAAGACTGGTGGAACCTCTACCCAGAATGCATTGGGCTTTTAAAAACAATGGTATAGGATAAAGGGATTTTTTTGTCATTACTATCACATTATAAAGCTGATGCCCTGGGTTACAAATCTCAAATAGTACGGGTTCCTTTTCAATATGAATCTATGGCTTACAGTTTAGCTCATCACAAAAACCCTAAATTCCTTTCTCTCTCAAGGATGTATTTACTGTTTTAGATTTGTGAAAAAAGAGAAAAAACAATGTTGATACGTCCTCTGCTCTTCCATCTCAAACCAAACGCCCCTCGTGTCTGTGTCGTGTTATTAGTCTGTGCGCTGCTGACACACAAGACAGCAGCCGGCTAAATGCGTCTGTGTGATAAGTCCCACAAAAGCCTTTCATCCTGTGGACGCTCGGACAGAGACGCAGACAGGTCAGGGTTAATGACAGGCTGTCACTGCACCTTTAATGTACTATGTGTTGAGTAAAGGCTGTTTACACCTCCACACATATACGTAGTGGTTTTAGACTGGAAATAAAAACGTAATTTCTTTTCAAAGATTAAATCATTCTGATGATTAATAAATGATTAAAAATGACAAGCTGTACATTTATTGTAATGATTTCAGTGTAAAATTAAGTTTTCTGAAAACCTTTTTCTCCCATTATACACAAAACACAGATTGTTAAATGTTGTTATTTGATGGCGCCCTGTACACACTGTATTCATGGTAAATTCTGTCATCACGTTTACAGTACGCAGATGAATGTTGTTTCTTTTCAGTCTGCATGAGTGGCATGCATGTGTTCATCGAATAAACAAACCTAAAGTCTAAAGAGAAGACACAGAGTCAAGTTTGCTTATTCTCCATACGCAAGTAGAAGACGGCGCATCACAGCTTAACACAGATGAGTTTTATCTTCCAAAATCCTGCATCCCACCCCTCCTCTGTCCCCTTCCCTCCCCTCAAACCAAACCAAGTATGAACATTTCCTTCAGAAAAAGAAAGCTTCTCACTGTAAGGGAATACTTGTTAAAAAGGGAAGAATGTGCTTTAATTTGTCAAGGGGATCTGAGCTGACAACTTTAGTAAAGTCCACTATAACAACCTTCCAGGGCCCCTGACCTAGGGAGGGAGTGACCCCTGACCTTATTTGGGCCTCTTTTATGAGGACTTTTTTTGGCTCCGGCCAGATGGCTAAACTATCAAAGGGGTTTTTTTTATGAGAAAAATCTGCAGGCAAGACCGACGTAGTATATTTATCTCATTGTGTGCAGGACGAAGCCGCTGTAACTTCCGACTCTGTGGAAACAAATTGGGGGTGTGGTTCTGCTCAGCAATGCAAAACATGTGCAGAGTTTTGATTGGGCTCAAAGATATTATTCCTTTTTCATGACTAACATCCAACTTCTTAATAATATTGTCTTCGACCTTTAACCTCGGTACCTTCAGTTTTTCATGTTCAGGAACAAACGTTTTTGATGCAATTTGATCAACTTTTGAGTTATTTTTGCACAGATTACAGAGCTCTCCTCTCAATCAGCTCACTATCGACTCGGTGTGCAATCTCTGTGGCAACCCAAAAAAAAAAAAAGTTATTGATTTGATGTTGTTGCAGCTCAAAGTCAGCCGCTCGTCAATAGCGGCAATCAGACAGCAGAATGAAATAAACGCTCTGTTCGCTTGCTCTTCTATTTTCAAACAAACCACGGCCATTTTTTTTTTTTTACTGCTCATGTAAGACCAAAAAACATTTGTATTAAAGCTGCTCTCAAACTGAGGCGACCGTTGCTCAGAGATCACGGATGAGCACAAATCAGAGGATTCAAAAGTGAAGAGTTGTGTGTCCCAGGGTCGCTATAACTCGCTCTGCTCACATCACTCATGTGGCGTCTTTATGAGCGATGGGCTGTTTTGTTGGATTAGGTTTCTGGGGAAGCATTTAAGGGGGCCGGTCTATAAGCAGAGAGCATACAGGAGCGCACGTTCAAAAATCCAAAGACAGGAAATGATGACATCATGTTTGATCATCATGTTTGTATGTTTGCTTTCAGGAAAAACTTGGACTGTGTGATTGATTTAAAAAAAAAAAAAAGAACTACAGTATCGGTGCAGTAAAGCAGGAAGTTAGTGCCCCCCTTACATGCACACAGCTGCTTAAAGCATTACCTGTTTGTTGTTCTCTGCAGAAAGCAAATCAGCTGCTCCCTCTGAGCCTACTCATCATACTGCTTCTGACCTCTGGATGAACAGGAACACGATCATTTCCAGACATGAAGGAAGAGGTTATACACAGGAGTTTTACAGTCGCTGCCTGAGAACATCCACCCTGTGCATGCTTGTAAAATGTTCAAAAATGCAAACTAATTCTCTCTTAATTTTGACCTTAAGGGTCTCTGTCCACAACTTGACAGTGGCCACAACCTTCATTTCAGAGAACTCATTGTTGCTTAGTTGCAAAAGTTAACTTCTGTTTCCCTCTGTAATGACCGTTAGATGTGTTTTTAAATTGCTCTGTGTGTGCTTCATATTTTCTTTAATTCAAGGAAATATCACCAAGAACACATGCAAACATTGTGAATGAGTCATGTCCTGTAGCGGCAGATCTAGACCTGGAGACTGACGAGTCACACTGGCGTCTCCTCCGCCACTGTTGTTGACAAAGCTTACATCAGAAGTCTCGTCCCTTCTTGATTTTGATTGGTCGTTGAGGGAGAAGCGCCATAGACAAGCGAGAGAAAAAAATGGACATTGGCAGAGAAGATTTGGCCAGTTTTTCATGGGCGCAACCCACATTCTCAGCTCTGCTGCTTAGCCCACAAATGCATGTTTCTTACAAATGTGGCACAATTAAAATGAAAATGAACAGGCTTTCCAACAATATAAGATTTATTGCCAAGAAGCATTATTACAACAAAGAAATAATCTACCAAACACTAATTTCCTTACTTTTTGTGCGATGGTTAGTCAGTTAAATCTGGTACAAAGCATCTCTTCTCTTCTGAGAGTTTTGTACACTGTCCCTGATTCAAATAAACTAATTAAATAAAAATAAAGAATAAACTCCTGAGTGTCAATAAATAAGATTCTGATGATGACATGATGAAAATTAAAATATGTGAGCATATCAAAAACATGTAAATGTCTCGAATTAAAACCACAAAATAGAACAAACCATCTATCGGTAATAATTAAGAGCTTAAGCAGTACATTCAAGTAAAAATGACGTCCTCTCACTACCAAAATGTTTTTTCTTTTGAAAGAAACCCCTCACAGATCCTCCACCGATACTCAGGTTAATCATTTATGCACATTGGTAGTTTCCTAAAAGTAACATTTAACCCCTTCATAACTGGGTAACCCAAGCTGTCTCCCGTCCTGCTCGTTTTAATGCGGCCGCTCCATCTCCTGATTGCACTCAGAGGTCGAACAGATCTGAAGTCACTGGAAGCAGTTAAAATAATAGGAGCTGAGCATGTGTTTGAGGTTATGAGGAGTGGGGGGACGGACGGACGGCCCCTGTTACACACACAGCCAAAACAGCCACAGTGCAGGCTGCGACTGAGACCTGAGGAATACACCATAATAAAAAACAATTATTTATTTTTTAAATTTTATGTGCTTTAAATCTGATCTTGTTTCCTCACTCTGGACTCCATCTTTGCATGAAAGGTCCAATTAGACATTTTTTAATCATTATTATAAATGAATTCATGAAGAAACAAACGTATAGATGTGTGTATCAGGATCCCCCTGGAGGGCTTGATGATGAAATCCAGAAACTATCATTTACACAAACATAAAAAAAATATGCAAATTCACAAGATTCATGTTGTTATGTTTGCATTTTATGAACTCTGTACAAAGAGCCTGTTTACTTTCCCCTGCAGGGCAACGGCTCAGCACACACACACACACACACACACACGCGTGCCTGCTTTCATAAATACTCACTCACACACATGTACATAAGCGCCACATGGCTTACTCCACCCACTTTCATTCACAAAGAGAAGCGTGGAGCGGAAGGGGGCGTGGCTTAACAGAAACTTGTATGAGTCACAGAGAGAGAGAGCAAAACAAGCTTCTACTACGTGCTGCAGAGACTCATTCACTCGGTCTCACACACGTTAAAGATGCAACACAAATATTTTCCATCAATGACTCAGTGAGTTTCAGTTTCTTGATTTTTGACTTCTCAGTTTGATTTGTGTGTCTTACAAATGAGCCAGAATCAGGAGTTGAGGAGGGGGGGGGGCGTCCTACACCTTCACATTTGTGTCTGTGTCACTGTTAAATCTCCCTAAAGCTTGAGCGCACAAAGACCCCTGAGCGCTGGCCGGCCCACCCTGCAGATGGCCGGAGGATCAGAGGCTGTCAGCACGCTTAAACGATCCAAGAGTCGAGGCTTCAGCCCTGCGGGGGAGGACAGAGCCTGAATGGGGCATTTCCACCAACCTCTATAGCCCCCCACTGGGCATTTGTAAAATGATTTGTGGCAAATTTGTTTAATCAATATGGATGTGGGGGTGTGGATACCCTTCTCGGACAGAAGTCTCCCCCCCCCCCCCCCCTTACCCCCTCCCCTCCCTCCTTTTTTTTCAGCCTGTAAACGCTTCAGTGGTCACCATGTATCAGGGGGAATCAGGTTTTTGTTTGTGTGAGCTCAAAACTAAAGAGATGCATACCTGAGAGGAAAAAAAGGTTAATGGTGAGGAGAGAGCTCACACAGGGATCCAAACTAGTCGTACAAGTTTGGACACCTCATCACAAAGACTTGTTCTTTAAATATTTAGCACGTCTGTCCCATCCTGGCAGGGAGACCCCTCCTCTCTGTTTTTCCTCTCTCTCTCTTTTTAAAGGGTTTTTTTTTTCTTCCCGGGAAGTGATCAGCATGTTAAATATTCAAAAGGGTTGTAAAGTTAAACTTTAACATCCTGAGCTGCAATTTAAAACTTTACGTCCATGAATGCGGAGTCACCCTTTTGGACCAAAACTTCACACAACTACAAAAACAAATTTGAGGAAATATCTGAAAATTCATCTTGGAGTCAGAAATCTAAACTTAGTATCATAATTTAAATTATGTCACATTTTTTAAATTATATTTTAAATTATATTTTAAATTATATTTTAAATTATATTTCAATTTTCAATAAAGTCTGAATAAGTTTTTTGGTTTTCTCTCTTAGTTTTGATTTTATCGTTTTACTTTAATTTTTCTTTATTCTGTCAAGTTCTGGGATTTGGGGGGGGGGGGCTGGTAGCTTGGTGGTTAATGCGCACCCCATGTAAGGAGGTTATTGTCCTCCAGGCGGGCAGGCGGCTCGGGTTCGAACCCGACCTGTGGCTCCTTTCCTACATGTCAGTCTCCACTCTCTCTCTCTCTCTCTCTGTCCCTGATTTCTGACTCTATCCACTGTACTATCTCTAACGTAAAGTCCCAAAAATAAACCTTTAAAAAAAGTTTCAGAGATTCAAAGAAAAATATATGTTTACATGTAATTCTTATTTTTCTCATTTTCTTCCTTTTATATCTAAATTACAATTTCGTCCATGATTTCATTCATGCATTTTCAACTTTCATCAAGCCGTTTTAAAGATTTTTGTGAGCTTTGGAGGAGGGGATACAATACTGCAAAGCGATACACAAGGTAAATGTGTTGTGTCAAACTCCCTCCCTTGTTTATTTTTCACAGTGCTCTTTCTGATTTTAGATTTGTGAGGTGTTTTCAGATGGAGTCTACCGTGTCTGACTTGTGATTCAAAGTTTTGCCTCCGATAAAGTCAAAACTCCTCACACAAACTTTGATCACTTATTTAATGTCACACAGGAGAGTGAGGCTGCTTTGGTCTTCACTCATGTATTCATTATGTCAGAAGAGTCAGCACCAGGGTCACGTTCTATTTTCATTTAGTCTTTGAATAAAAGTGTCTTTTATTGCTTTTTAAGAGTGGATTGATATGTTTCTGTTCTTTTGTATCTGCCTGTGCGTCCTGCTGTTTTTACGTCCTGTCAGGTTTTACCAATTCACCCATAAAGTACTTTAAGGGGGGGCGACACTTTTATTCGGGACTACAGATGGAAAATTAGCAACTTGCGAAATCTGCAACCATTTTTTAATTTCATCTTAAACGATAAATACCATCGCACACTGTCCCCTGATAAAGGAATAGGTAAATAAGTAGCCAAAACAAAGACCTTGAAGCATTCTTGTTCTCCCTCTGCATGCCTTCCTGGTTGCTATGTTCTGTTATTATTTACAGCCTCTGCAGCTGGATGTTTCCGGCTCTTCCTCTTTCAATTGTTTGCCTTTATAAACCCCGCACAGCACATAAGAACTTTTGTCACACACTTTGAGCCTATAGGCCCCCTAAAGGCCCCTCGAATATATATTTTCTTCTTCTTCTTCTTCTTCTTCTCCGATCAAAACACGGAGCCTCCAGAGCTTATACAGCATCGGTTCCTGGACAGATGTATGCAGAATTCCTGATTTCATTCTCTCGGCCTGTCACTTCTGAAAGGGGGAAGCAGCACAGAAAATAATCGGCAGAACATCCCATAAGTCTGAATGTGGGGGCAGCAGATGTGGGTGGGGAGGGGGGGGTCAACGCTGGGCCTCCCCAAGGCCCGTCGGACTATTGTTCTGCACAGAGGCCATTTCTGTGGTTGCCTTAACAACCATAATACACTCCTATCCATGTCTTTGCGCTCATTGTAGAACAAGCTCTGATTCATTTAAACTTTATTGACAAGAAAAAGAAAGGACAAACACAAACAAGTCTCTTTGTGATGTTTGATTTTTCTCATGTACCAAACACTGACCTTAGCGTGCTATTAGGCGCCAAGGAGCAGATACAAAGACTTCATTCTCAGGTGCACAAAGCAAACAAGAAAACTCAATATTTTCATGGATCTTGTGGAAAATGTGAGCAGATTCTTTTTTTAAAAAAAGCAGAGGCGTGAATACGGTTGAATACAGTAGGCAGAAGCTCGGGGGATTAGGAGTTTCTTTTCAGCAGGTCGCAGAAGGCAGTCGATACATCCAAGGTCTGCGACCGTCTTTTGTCAATAACGGCTGTAAAAACTACACCGAGGAGCCTGAAAACCCACCAGGTGTCTAATAGCCTCTGAGCCCCCCAGAAGAAACGACCACATTCACTGTCAAGTGCTTTATGCGGCGTGTTGCTTTTGTGTTCGGGGGAAGTTTTTACAATCCAACCTCCAACTGCGCCCCTTTGAGACCTGTTTGCTTTACGCTAAACAAGTCTTTCATTAATTGAAATCTAATGTTCAGAAACATTCAGCGGTTTGTTTATTGCTTCTTCTGTTACATCAGACGTCTGTTGCGTCACTGACTCAGAGGATGAGACGAAATATGTAGAAAGAAAATCCCCTTTAACCTCTTTAGACGACATAATGTCCAACGATTCAACAATATGTTTACGAGATAAATAAAATAAATATGAATTTGTCTACTTATAGCCGATCAATATCCAAACATTGTAAGCTTAAAACAACCAATTCAGACCAATAATACGACAACTCTTCATCAGTCTGACTTTAGCAGCAAAAAGCAGTTTGTTAGCTAGTTAGCTTGCTAGCTAGAAAGTATGCTACTTTGATGAGCATTCGGGGGGGGGGGGGGGTGTCAACATTTACGGCATGTCACTACATTTGTGTGTTAACCTTATTTTCTGCTCTTTGTCCTCTGACTTTCTGACATTTTGAGTGTTTAAATAAACATCAATTTTCTCTATTCACTTTCTCTTTAGTTGCATAAGCTCTCTCTCTCTCTCTCTCTCTTTCTCCCTCTCTCTGTTTGTGTGTGTGTGTGTGTGTGTGTGTGTGTGTGTGTGTGTGTGTGTGTGTGTGTGTGTGTTAAAATCATTAATGTTTCATCTGCACCATACTCTCCTCTGGTCACTTTGCCATCTGGCTGCACCTTCCACAAAAACTTAATCCATCAGTGTGACTGAGCACAACATGTGTCCTCCTGCTCCATTAACCAACCAAAACAATAACACAAACCAAGCATGTTCCTGAAGCTGTTTGCTGGATTGTAAAGGTTTGAATTCATGTTTTTTTTGTGAGGTCAAATCATTTTTTTCCCCCTTTTTTTCTACAATTTGAACATTAAGAAGAAACGGTGATATTCACTTTGGACTTAATCCATTTTCTTCTCGTTTTTTCAGCCCTTAGATTGATGCTGTCACACTTTGGAAATAACCGACTATAGGCCTAGTGTAACAAAAGTAGTTTACAGCATCCTATTGTGAGACTTAAAGTGCATTCTCATAAGCTAATTAGAAGTGGGAGAGGGCCGATATCCTGCAGGCCCTCTCGCTCAGCACAACCCACCCTGTAAATGTTTATGACCCCCGGCACAGATTGCATCTCAGATCTGCAGGATTGGCCCCCTGTTGACTCACAGCTTGATGGTGACTGCAGAGCTCTCTCTCTCTCTCTCTCTCTCTCTCTCTCTCTATCTCTTTTGTTTATTGTGTCTTAAAAAATTCTTCAAGTTTGACCTCTCCATGCACAACTCTGCAATAACTCTCGGGAATAAAAAGTAAAAGAAATGTTTGAATTAAAGGCAGCAGAAAAGTGAACGTTGTGGATTTTTACTGCATTTAAAACAGTCCTGAATGTGTGATGTTTGTTTTTGTACTTTCACTTTAACGTGTGATTTGAGCTCTTGCAGGCGTGTTATTGTGCAGACTCATCATACTCTTCTTCTGTGATCAGAATAGAGGGTGAGAAGTGGACACAGCGGGGGTTCTCTTCATACAGTGAGTCCTTGTTAGCCCTCTCTAACACTCTATTGTTTATTGATGGTGCTGGTTGTCATAGTCATGCAATAACAAAAGCCTGACTATTGCTTGTGTTTACCTCTGCACAGGAACCACTGGGCAATTCTCCATTAAATTACAGCCATGTGTGGGCCACTGATCTCTCCCCTCACCCACAAACCCCCCCCCCCCCCCAAACCAGCAACACAGACACACACTCACACAGAACACTGTTTTCCCGGGTTTGAGACTCTTACCTTCCCTCAAAACATAAAATAAATTGTATTTTTGTCCCGTTACAACCTGAAAAAGTATCACAAATAAACTTACTTGTAAAATATAAACATAAAGAGAAGAGGACCTGTTTTTTTTTTAGAATTCATGAGTTTGTTTATGCAAAGCTGTGGAACATAATTTCCTCCAGCCCCAAACTCCCCAGAACCTCTGAGTCAACGGTGTGAGAGACAAATGAGCAGTCATCTTGTTATCTTTAAGGATACAGATCGAGTTTACGGAGCGAGCCTTTTCATACTTCCTGTTTCACCCAGGTGTTACGTCCAGATCCGGCCGAACTCTCAACATGCAAATGGAAGCGTTCAATTTGTTTTTTCTTATTTTGGGTGCAGTCACTATTAGCATTTAATGGTCTATAATAAAGTACAAGAGGCAGGTTTATCTTTATCTTTAAGTATTGGTTACAGGCAGAAGAATGAGAGGCCCCGATAGGTTTCCTTTTCTGTCAGTATTTTAACTTTATTCTCAACATTTTGACTTTTTTCTAAAAATTGCAGAACAAAAAAAGACAAAATTAAATTCTTCTCCTGTGGTTTATTTTTTCCCCACACTCAGGTCTAAGATGGTTATTGTCACCCTGAATGTGGGAAACATCTTTTTCTGGTAGGCTCCATTTAAAAGGGTGAATATTGATTTCCAAAGATGTTTAAAATTAAAATAAATAAAAACGGAAAAAAAAGGTAAATGTAGAAACAATATGGACATCAGAAAATATGAAGGATTAGACAGAAATATACAGATGTTTAAAGAGACAAGTATATAAAGGGGTTCTACTTTACTCTAGGCCAGTGGGTCTCAACTGGTGGGTCGGGACCCAAAAGTGGGTCGCAGAGTTGTCTTCAGTGGGTCGAGGATGTAGCCTGGAGAAAAAGTCTGTGAAGCACTTTTTAAAAAAAATGGTTTTGTTTTGGTTTGTCACATGTTTTGTACCGTCTCAGGTCCACACAATTGCACAATTTTCATGAAATATGATCTTATTAATTAATTTATTTGTGTTTAATTGGATAGGCACAGATACAATATACATAGACAAACTGAAATCCAATGTGTGTATCACAGTGTTTATAGCGGATGCTGATTTTCAACATCTGTCCCTAGAAGGGCTTTTGTGTCGATAAAAGATTCAAACAGGAAAGTTAAAAATGAAAACAAAGTAGTACACAGGGTACAAGAAGACGAGTAAAACGCTAATGCTGAACTAATCAGGATTCTTATTGGGTATTTATCTCGCTGCCCCATATTCAGAGTCCTGTTGTCCTCACTGCAGGAGCCAAAGGTTCCACTAGCTCCCAAAAAAATGGCCAAAAAATAATTTTTGAGAAAAAGAAAGGAGTATTCTAGGATATTCTGAGGGTTGTTTTACGCTCTTATGACTCCTTTGGAAGGATTGTCCACACATTATAAAAGATAAAAACATGGGTGTTAAATACATGTTTGTGTATGATATGAGTGACTCAGTACAAAAACACACATTGTGATGTTGTAAGATAAACACATGTTCAACTGGGTGGGTGCGGGGGTTGGGGGTGGGGTGACAGAAATCCAGTATATTTACACTGTGTCCACATATCTATCTCTTTATCTATGCAGTCAGTTGACTACATGTAGGTGGCACGCTGCATAACTCATAAAGCTTTTCAAAAGACTGAACGGGTGAAAAAAAAACAATATTGGTACGAGAGAGAAAAAACACATCGAATACCTTTCACCTCGGTGCCCTCACTCTCTATTCTAGGCCGCTGTTACCAAACAAAAGAGCTAGATACATGCGTTCATGAAAAGGAGGAGCGCTATGAAAGGCTATTTGCTGATCAATAATGAAAACAGTCTGACACTATAGTAATTGCGGTGAGCGTCTATGCTTGTCTTTGCTAGATAATGCCATGTTTAGATGATCGTACAATCACTGGGAACAAAGGGGGGGGGGGGGGGCAGGGGACATTTCTGTAGAGTCTTAGCTGTGCTGTCATAGAAAAAAAAAAAAAGTGGCATTGATTGTGATATGGCTTATATGAATGGGGAAAAATAAAAACACAAAGGACATTGGTAGAAACAACAAAAGGTCAGCTGGGCTGTTTTTCATTTTGTGCCCAGCGTTAACTTACCCTTTCCATGGGAATCAAGTGTAGCATGAAAAACGTCTCCCTTTGTCCTCTGTGTGTGAGTTTAATGACCTTATTTATGACTACAAGGGAGGAAATGTTTTTAAGAGGCACCTGAAGAAAACCAACAGAGGATAAAATAATAAAACAGGATATAGGAAATTCACTCCAGGAGGAATCCTGCATGTCAATGAGCTCCAAAAATTGCTCAACCATAAAGAGAGTGTTTGTGGGTGTCCCGCTGAAAACATCAGAGAGAGCGCTTGCTGGCCCGGGTCTTTCAGGAAAATGTTCTCTTGTCGTTGTGTTTCTTTAGTTGGCAGTTAATTATTTGCAGTCTTAGCACTTGTCATGCGTTTGATTCAATGCAGTGAGCTGATTGTACTGAAATGTCACCATGAATGTTATCAAGTTATTCAGCGTCTCAATTAAAGTCTCAACACCACATGTTTGAGTACATATGAAGATACATCAGATACTGTAAGCTGTGTCTGGTATAGTTGACCTCTATAATACACTCCTAAGTTTACAAAAAAATGTCTTCCGACCCCTTTACCTGACAGAAATTTGGACCACCAGTTTGACAAGATTCTCCGTCTAAGGCCATGTCTTCATGAAAATGATTTAAGCTGAAAACCTTTTGTTAAGTTTTGGCTGTTTGTTTACACAACAACGGCGTTTTGTGTAGCCTGAAAACATTTAAAAGTGGTTTCCAGAGAGCAACCTTTCGTTTTGCCATGAAAACTGGAAAAACGTTGCAACTCTGAAATCAGAGACTTTACACACATGCGCAGTACAGTTCCAGTCAAAAGCCGTGCACAGGCAAGGTGGACTACAACAACAATGGCGGTCTCCTGATTTCTGTTTCGGCTGCTCACTCGCAGTCGATATTTTCTCAAAATGAACTCGCTTTGTAATCTAGAGTCACTTGGAGAAGCAACCCCGACTCATCATCCTTCCACAGGTGCGTTCATGCGGTAGCCATGTTTACACCTCTGTGGAAAGAAGAGTATGTGTGAATGTGTGTGTTGTTTCATTTGTTGTTGATTTTTCATCTGAACGCACAACTTTTTTTTGAAAATGAAAATGATTCAGTGTCCAGCTGATCGCTCTTGGCCAAAGTTTCTTCCATCCGATAAGTGTTTTTGTGACAGGAAGTGCTCAAACCTCATGCCCAAAAGAATCACAAACTCTGTTATTTGTAATTAATATGAAGGTAAACGACGCAAATTAAAGGCTTTATATGTGATTTTTTTGATCCAGCAGGTGTCGCCCTTGAGCACCAGCATGAAACCAAAACAACTCGCGCTGCATTGTAGTGTTAGCATGCTAATGCTAGCGATCTTTATTATGCTCGTATCTTCACACTGCATGTAAATTTACCTGAAATGAGCGTGATCTAGAAACACAGTTAAGCAGTGAGTACAGTATGTTATTCTTCTTTTCTCTAGTCCCTCAATTAAACAACTTTTATACACGAGGGGAGGAGTCAGCCGGCCGTCCGGGCGATGTAAACAAACTGAAGATAGGACTCTGAAAACTCTGAAAACATCACAGACAGTGGGACTCGGGTGTTACACCCATTGTAGACAGTCATGACTCACAGAGTTATTTTCAGAGGATATACTTGATTTATATTATATTTAAGTGTGAGAAATCACATATAAAGACTTTAAGAAAGAGCGAACAAAATACATTTCTGAGTGGAGGGTGGCTTTAAAGCTCCTGTGAGAAACTCCATTTTGGCTCCTCTTTTAGACAAAGTGTTACCTTTTGATTTTGTGCTGATCTTGTATGTGTACGTCAAGACTCACTGTGAGTCTTAGCGGTTTGATCCTGATGAAGGTCACAAGCCGAAACGCGTCGTTCTAATCTGTTAATAAGGTTGATCTTCATTCTTCAAGCCTTTCACTCGTCATGCACCTCGTTAGGTAGTTTGTTGGTGAAGTTGTGCCAGAAAATCCCACTCTGCTTCTTCAATCTCATCTGTGGAAAATGTAAACAAAGGCTGTTTTAGTAGTGTGCTGTGTCTCACTTTGTCTGACACCTCTACCCGGCCACAGAGTGTAAAAGCATTAAAAATGACTTTAAAGAAATATTCCATCTGTTCTCTGATGTTCTTTTGTCCTTTTGTAGGTCACGTAGAAGTATCAGAGTTATGTTTTGGTCTGTTTCATAATCAGCGGAAAACTCTTCACTGGAGCTTTAAAATCCTTTAGTCTGGGGATCTGGTGGCGCAGTGGTATGGAGGCCATGGTCCTCAAAGCGGGCGGCCCAGGTTCGAGTCCATCCTGTGGTTCCGTTCCAGCATGACCTTCCCCACTCTCTCTCTCTCCCTGATTTCCAACTCTATCCACTGTCCTATCTCTCCATTAAATGCCCAAAAAGCCCAAAAATAAATCTTTAAAAAGATCATGCAAACACATGGGTCAGTAAAGCTGGCCCTCTTCTTCTTATTAGAGATCTGCTCTTGTTTCTGTCGACAGTCCTGCATTGTCACCCCGATGTGAAATCCTTCCCGGGTTGTTTCTGAGCCTTTCATCTTTTTTTACTGAGTCCTAAAAAACACATGTTCAATTCACAATTCCTCAGCAAGTGTCGGCCTGTTATTGTTAGTGGACTGCAAGGTCGTTGTTAAGTTCCACAAATTACACATCTGAGAAGACTCGACGCCTCTCCAGCTCCAGATGGGATCTGGAAAAAAAAAAAAAAAAAGGTCAGATTATAGAAAAGAAAAAAACGGCCAGATATGAGCGTGTTCACCTATATGACCAGTGGAGATTCATTGTTGTCACACACACACACACACACACACACATATAACCTGGTCAAGGACACACAATGTGCTATGCTTTTCTCGGCCCACTGCAACAACAAACTCCTTAAACCTCTCTATTTTCTTCTCATAAATTATATAACTGACCTTGACCATCAAAATGAACACCAAGGACCTCAACAGCCGAAACTTCAGCAAAAAACATGTTTCATTACTTTTAACAGAATGAAAAAAAAAAAGATAGATTTCTTTCACTCAATCACTGTATCTTTTTAAGTATTTGTGTGAGGCTGTAAATTGATTCAAATTGCACACATCTTTGCTATTTCTTATTCTTCTTAACACTCATTTATATATGAAATCATTTTTTAATAAAAGGACCAATCATACGGCTGCTCATCTTTTTTCCCCTCTCTGGTTCCCACACATGCGCTTTAACGAGCGCACACAGTTTGACTTGTTTAGATTGAACGGAGAAGAAACAGCGTATTCAAGCATAGTTTCTTATTGGGGCAATAAAGCGTCTAGACAGCACTCCTCCCCCCCCCCCCCCCCCTCTTTTTTTCACCTTCAGCCCGTCCCTTTTAGAGCATTTGTTTATCTGAATATATTGGCTCGTCTTTGTCTCGCACTTATCAGCTGTGGCGTTATATAACACATGTTGAGACATTTTAGGCAGAAATGGGAGGTGGGGTGGGTTGGTGGGGGGGGGGGGCATTATCACTTTGACTGTGTCATTTATTTCACACTCTTCAGTTACAGATTCAAATGGTAATCGTCACATTGACTTTGCAGCTAATCACAGATTTGAAACTACGCTGAAGTTTGAGTTAGTTTTATATTTAATTTATTTTTTATTGTCTTCAAGCGAATGTGCAAAGTGTCAAAATAAAAGCAAATATTTAATTCAAGTTACCAACAGAGACACTGATTACTTAAAAACTCTTCTTTAGTTGATCAGATATTCACATAATGATCTCCTTTTGTTGTTTTCTACGGAAGCCCAAAGGGGACATTATACATCCATACTCTTTAATGTACTCCAGCGTCCCATGTGAGAAAAAGTTAATTTCCAGTTCTCTCGACATCTCGACTTTTAACATGTTGTTTTAAATAATGATGCTGCTTTTTCTGTGATAATGAGTTGATTACTCAGATCTCGAGAACCAACTGAAATAAACTCATTAGCTCAGGAAAACTGAGCATCATTATCCTGGGATAATGTGATTAATAAGTCCAGTTTCATAAATACAAAACCAGGAAATGTACTCTTTATTACAGGAAAATGAGTAAATTAGAATATATGACTGTATGTCCTCTTTGGGCTTCCGTAGTTTCCATTATTACTGTTTTGTTTTTTCATCATTTTTACAAAAATCACAAATTTCTTCAATAATCTGCACTTCAATCTTCCTTAACATGCACTTGGAACATAGCTGTATTTATTCAAAACGTCTTAACATTCCTTATTTCATTCATAATTTATTTAAATGACAATATTTCCAAGAGCAACTGCAACGACTGAATTTCAAATGACTAAAGTATTTCTGATTTCTGATTCTGATCACGATTGCTTCCAAATGTGTTTCAATGTTCACACTCTTTATTTAATCTTTCAAAAAGTTGTTTCAAATATCTTTTACATTACAGAGGATACACTCAGCGCCCCCTACAGGCACGGAGTACTTCCATTTCGATGGCTGATTTGACAGTTTTTTTTCCTCTTTGCTGTTGTTTTCACGGTTAAACCTTGCATTATTTATGCATGTGCAGCATATTTGCTTTCATTTAAAGGCAGGGGTTGGTCATTCTGGAAAGCTGGCATGATTTGAAAAGTACCTTCTCTGTCTAATCCCGACCCCTCCCCTGCTTAAAACGCCACGCCCCCAACACACACGCACGAGCACCGCGGGATTACAGAGCGGAGAGAGCACCTCAGCTCATCGCTTTCAACTTTATTTACCTTGGGTCGTGTGTCATTCAGCGGTATGAAAACAGCTACAGTATCACACTGAATGTAAAAAAATAAAAACATTAAAGACAGCAACCATGGCGTCGCTTTTCAGACCGTTCACCTCCTTCAGTTGTCGCCATCTCTGAAAACTTAATGAAAGTTTACTCTGGTTCTGTTTTCTGTTTCTGTCTTTCTTTTTTTGTCCTGGTTATCGGGGGTTAGGGTAAAAGGCTAAGCAGTTACAGGTGACTGTGTCAGTGGTCATTTGAGCTGAACTTTCTCTGCCATCCTCCGGTAGACGTGGAATATCTTTGGCGGTGGTGAAGTGCTTTGAGTGCAGGCTGGCACACAGGAAGCCATGTGACCTCACCACACCTCCCACTCCGACCTCATGGCAGTGAGAGGTCGGAGTTTTTGCAGGATTACAGCGTTAAGAGGTGACCGCTTTTTTTCAGGGCAAAGGAGCTATCGATTGCTGTAAATATAATGGATCCAGCTTTTTGCAGCACATTCTTTAATTTGCATCATGTTTCCTTTATCGCATTTGTTTTGGACATTTGCTTGTGTTCATGGATTTGCAGCCGGTTTCTCCAGGAGTAAATCATTTTGGCTATTGCATGTCACACCCTTAAAAATGTCTGTAGAGAACTTGTCCTCCTCCCCCCTCCCACACACTTAAAAATAAGATAATCGACTTTCAAAAGTATTTTTCTGTGTTTTAAAAAGGCAACCTTTGTAGTTGTGTTTTACGTTCCATCTCTGTACAGTTTTATCCTGAATATAGCTTTTATCTTTTATAGTTCTTTGACTTTTTGCACAAACACTTTATGTGTTATATAGATGATTATTAACTCTCTGACAGTAGGCGGGGCCATTTCCAGAGGGGTGGCCAGGGGTGGCATGGACCCCCTTGAAATCTTATCGACCATCCCAGTAGCAACTCAAAATTGGTTAAGTATTAATGTTCATTTTTCTTGCCAGAGGGGGGATAGCAGGTGTTTGTTTGTCTTGTGTCAATTATTTTTTTCATTTTCTCCACTTCTGCACGTAACATATAATAATTATTGTATCCAAAATAGATTTCCTCACACCCAAAATAAGGTTGACTAACCTAAGTGCCTGTACAGCAACATTTTAACAGCTCTGTGTGTACTTGATTTGTCACATTCCTTGTCTGTAAAATGTAAAATGCCTATTCAATAAAATACAAGAAGGACAGGTTACATGTTCTGTACAAACACGGCTCATAACTCCAGGCTCAGAAGAGTTATTGAAAAGAGTAAAACTATCGTCTTGATGGCATTCTTTGAATATCTAAACCTCTATAGCCACTTCTTTGCATATACCAGCATCAGTATACCTACAATGTAAAACACTGTACAACTCATACCTCAAGATCACTGCTTCTCTTCACTCTTGTTTTATACTCTCTAATTTTCTTTATTTACTTTATGAACCACAATAGCTAAACACCTTTCAAACCCACTTGGCAATAAATCTGTCCTATAGTGCAACGTTACAACGTTCGACCTTCAAAAATAAGGCTGGCAGAGACTGGGGACCCCCTCTAGCCCTGGAGGTGATGAAGGAATATAACATAGCAAACAACCACGCACAGCCCGATCCAAACAGAAAATAATTGAACAGCCTAAAAACCCAGCAAATTATTTATAAAGCAGGTTATTGTAAGAAAGATATAGAAGCAAAATACTAGAAAACTCCATGTAAAGACTTGAGCACTGAGTGGACACACAGGTGAGTTCATCTTTAAAAAGAGCAGCTGACACCTGCGCTGTTGCCTTCATGTGCAAACTTACAATTTAAGTATTTTTACATGTGAATTTCAGTTTCATTTCACTTGATTAAAGGGTTTTATGTATATGTTTTACAGTAATGGGTCAAATATACAAAATATACAGAATTCAATTATACTCTTTTTTTAAGGCACCCTGCGACCCCCCTCTTAGAGGCTTGCAACCCCCCCCCCCCCCCCCCCCCCCCCCCAGTGGGTCCTGACCCCCACTATGGGAACCACTGCTATAGTGCATCCTTTTTTATTATTACAAACATCTAGAACTTAATTTTACTTCTTTATTACAGGAGGCGATGCCGGCTCGAATGAAGCCCCCTTTTCTGTGTTCTCATCATCTGTGATGTAAAGTGAATTTCCTGGATTGTCTTTGCTCCTCTGTGTTTAAATCAAGCAGGACCATCTTCTTTATTACATCAACTAAAGCATGTGTTGATTTGTCTCTATGGCTGACCTATAGCAGTATATCTAGGGGCCAAATAGTTGCTAAAACAAGACAAACTACATGACAAATTCCAAACATATAATCCCTCTCATAGGTAGAGGTGATGGGGCTTGGTTACAGGATAAATCTTGACTAAACCCAGTGACATTCTTAATTAAAAGGTGGAAAAACTTCAATTTCCAACCACATCTATGCACCATGAACAAAAGCAAGAGCATTTCTGATTTGTTCACTGTTCTCCAAAAATATTCTGTATTTGATATCACTGTCACGTTTGGAGCTATTTTCTGTGCTGGATGAAATGTTCTTTTTGTTGACCCACATCATCAAAAACAGTTGATGTCTCCACCATTTTACTTCTCTGACACTTAATCTGCTTCAACTTTGGACTGTTTTGGAGTATAAATGCACATTTAGACCCTTGCAATCACTAAAGATTGCCCCCTTCATTTTTTTTTACAAACAAAATACCAATAAATCCATCGGCTTCATTTCTTAACAAAACAAAAACAAAACATTAGGGTTAGTTAAAGGAACATCTGTACATTAGAAGGCTATGATAAGATTCCAGGGACTCACTTTTCTTTAACAAAGTCTGAGTCCTCTGAGTCTGGAAGGACAAATCATTTAAAAGGGCACCATGCAAACCTGAAATGTCAGTAAACACACGCACATCACTTATTCAGGTGTCAAATCGTAAAAAAAAAAAAAAAAAACACAATGGCCCCCGGAGATATGCTTATTTATTTGCTACATGCCCGGGCTCGAAACTTTGTATTCTGTAATGCACCTAGCAAATAAATAAGAATATCTTGAAGAGCCATTGCGCACCATCACCATGCAGACCTTAAAAAAGTTGCACGCGTAAGAACACCAAACACCTGTATGTGTGTATATTTTGATATAGGACGCTACATGAGAGGAATATTCAGACACATATCCGGGTGAATCATTATTATATACCTGTATTTTGAGTTAGAAGTAGGTAGGTAGGTGATTATGGACAATTCTGTGTGAATTCTGTGCTCCAATGTTGGTGACAATATAATGCTTTTTTTCTTCTTTTCATGAACAAGGAAAAGAGAGCGATGAGTTGGGTGTTATTAACCCTGCCTCCATCCTGCAGTCCATCCACTCGCAGGGCTCCTCCCGCCCCCTCCTGCCCACTCCGCTCCGCTCATCAATAGGGGAGTCCATTTGAATAACGTGTGAGCGCTTGGACTGGAGCCAATCAGCTGTCAGAGCACCGTGATAAATCGCAATGCATTATTGATAATAATAATTACGGTGACATGCGCATTTCTACTTGAGAGAGGGGGTTTAATTTTCCCGAGCCCTGAAGAATTTGCTTGAAGAAGGGGAAGGAAAATTGTTTGCAAACTCTTTTGCTCCCGATGGTTGCACCATGTCGAGGCGTAAGCAAGCCAAGCCGCAGCACATCAACTCCGACGAGCCTGCTTCGTTAGGAAATGGTAAGTTTTTTTTTCACACACGAGATATGAGAGAGCTGCTAACCCAAAAAAAACTTTACGCCACGCCGTGTTGAAAACTATCGATGTTTTATCTCAAAAGTTTTGGGGGTGGCTGACTTTTACATTGTTCCTCTCGCACTTTGACCTGTTGCTGAGTTGACCAGGAGGATAAAAAAAAAAACTTAAACCCAAACAGTAGGATAGGATACTGTGAGCGACGAGAATTAATTTTCAACAGAATACAGGTGTTGCGCGTCAATCCAAATGTTACACTGTAAACTTTTACGCGTTCTTTCATCAAACGGTGCAGTGACCGAGTCGCATCCGTTTGCTTATTTGTAACCTTTTTCACTGCTTTTGATGTTGGAATCACCAGAATCTTTGACTTGTAGGTTTATTGTGATTAGTAGGGGGAATCTCTTTGATCTTTTTCTAAAATTATACACCGAGTATATCGACACCAGTTTACATTGAAGACCTCAGTAAAAAGTTGCGTGGCCAAAAGACTGCCACGGATGTTAATGTTCATTCAGATTTGACCAAAATGTTTAATTTATCATGACGCATCATTTTTTTTTTATATCACAGTTTTCTATCCAACGTGTTAAACCGAGTTTAGATGCTTATTGTTTCATTTATTGGATGTGTTAAACTTGAATGAATCGTGTAGTATCAAATATAATCTCTATATATGATATTTATATTTGTGTGTGTTGATATTTTAGTGTAATTTGTGCGCAACTATTCGCCCTCATTCGATGTTTTTAAACAAAGGTGCCCCAAAAAAACAGTATGAAATGTGACTCTGGAGTAAGCTGACCTAAAGGCAATAAATCCCCCAGTTTAATGCATGACTGTTTCCTTTCGTACATATGTGGAGTAGAGGTGGGGGATGGAGTAGTGGCCTTTTTTTTTTTTTTTGTGGAGACTCGCTGGGTGGGGGGTGCGTTTTTTGGTGTTTGCCATATGCAAGCCCCAGCGGACCTCACCTTGTGATTTAGGAAAGTTTGCTGACACGGTGTTAAGAGAGACTCAGTTGTGGTTTATTATGAGCGCACATGGCTTCTGAAGATTGGTTGTTTTGTAAAATGCTTAATATTTATGTGCCACAAAAGCCCCCCTGAATGTAATGTTTAGCCTGACCTCGTGTCATATAGGCTACCCTTCTAACGGTGATCACATACAGGTCATGCGCCGTCAAGTGGTAAACCAGAGCGTTACCTCCTTCTATTTACTTCATAATCAAGTTTTCATATAGTTTATGGTTCAGGAACAAAGTATACCCAATGTTAACACAGTGTGAACTCTTCTATCAAAGTTAATTGTATTAAGATAACCATGGAGTAACTGTTTGGTGTGAAATAGGGTTGGGCTTAGTTTCTCATAGATCAAAATGTAATGCAGTTTGCAGCCCTTTTTTTTTTTTTTTTTTTTTGCAACACTGCTTCAATGCCTCCTGGTGAGCAATTAACAAGTCCAACAGTTTCCTTGGGCATATGCAAACAGGTGGTCTACCCCCTTTTCTTTGAGGCATTAGCATTTAACAATACACCCAGTTGTGAAATGGCCTCTTGGTTAGCAGACAAATTAAAATGCACACTTGGAGCACTTAAAGGCTTTCACAAGCTGTGAAACTGCTTAAAGGTATCAACATTGAATCAACCCCCGCCCCCTCCTTCTCAGTTTTTCTTTTAAAGCACATCTTTGAAAAGTAAATGAAGTCAAGTACTTTCCTGCCCTGCTCGGTTGCATAAAAACTGGGAAACAAGTTCAGTTAAACTAGATATTTGATTGCTTATTTGCAGGCCTAGATTTACCTTAAGTGAGTTTAACCTTTACTCTGGTCAAAAGTTATTCCTACCATGTGTCACCCTTTGAAACAGAGCTGATTTTTAGCAAGTGCTAGGAAGCTTTATTTCAGAAACACTGTAATTTAATGCCAGAGGCTCTTTGTCTCCCTGGACATTGTTCTGGACAATGTCAAAGGTAGATGATTGCCCTCTGCTGGCCTTGTTTACAATAGCCAATTTCAAAGTCCTGAACAGCTCAGTGAAGTGAGTAGATCTTCTTACTTTAATGATGCAAGGCACACAACTTAAGCCTCAAATAAATATTAATAATAATCACAGTGTGTGTTTTAATGAGAATGAATTAACTTTTTGAAAATGGACAGACCATTCCATGGTAGGATCAAAAACATTGTGCATTTGTTAAGTGTAGGAAGTAAGTGCAATCCATTTTCATGAAAAAAGCATTTGATTAAAATCCAACTTTTTTGTAGACAAACTGTTCCAATTTATTTTTCTTGAGTAATAAAGTTGAGTGGATTTTTAGAAAACTATTATTATCTATCTTGTTTTAAATTGTCATGATTGTTAAAAGGCATTCATTTTCTTTTCTTTTTTTGTCTCCTTAGGGGTTCTTCGAGATGCTCCAGCTGAGGAACCCGGAAGTGAAGTGAAGAGGTCCAGAATGGACGAGAACAGAGTCTGCAACAAGTGTTGTGCAGAATTCTTTGACGAAGACGAATTTCTTGAGCACGAGAAAAATTGCACTAAGAGTCAGCAGGTGGTCATTATGAAGGATGGAGAAGGCAATGACGCGTCGGAGGAATATTCACAAGGCTCTCCTGAAGGCCTTACGAGTGACCACGACGACAGCCAGTCCAGCAGCCACTCCTTATCAAACATCAACACAGACCATCATGAAAGAACAGAGGAAGAGTCTAGCATTAATGCAGAGGACTTGGTGCAACAGGATCAGGCAGACATGTCTGCTAGCCCTGAGGCTTTCCATCCCTCACATAAAATGCAAAATTCAAATGTCACTCTTGAAGCCATGGCCGACACTAAAGTGGCTGTATCCCAACATTCCTCAAATAATGCTTCCCTAGCCACATCACAGGAGGCCATGCAGACCATTCCCATGATTTTGGAACAGTTGGTGTGCCTTCAGCAACAGCAGCTACATCAAATCCAGCTCACAGAACAGATTCGGATCCAAGTAGCCATGATGACTCCACAGGGTCTCCAGGCATCAGTAGGGGCAGTGATGGACCCCCTGAAAGCCCTTGGTGCACATCTTTCCCAACAGCTGTCCACTGCAGCAGCTCTAATAGGAAAAAGGACCGGCAGTCAGACCCTTTCTCTTGAGGCGATGAAGCAAGGTAAATTACCCCTGCCTGCTGTAATCCCTACCTCTCTGCCTGGAGGACTGGGTTCAGCAACCTCTAAAACAGACATTTTAAAGGGCATGCCAGATCTCGCCAGCCGTCTACCCGCACTTCTGCCACAGTCATCAGGTGTCATGGGTTTCCCTGGCACCTTCAGCAGTATCCAACCAGGAATGGACCCCTCCAAAAAAGTGAAGCCGAAGATGATAACCCAACCACCAGAATCCAAAAATGGGGACTCCTTATTCAAACACAAGTGCAAGTACTGCGGAAAGACCTTTGGCAACGACAGTGCTCTCCAGATTCACTTGCGTTCTCACACCGGTGAGAGGCCCTTCAAGTGTAACATCTGCGGAAACAGATTCACAACCAAAGGAAACCTTAAAGTGCATTTCCAGAGGCATAGAGACAAATATCCTACCATCGGCATGAACCCACATCCTGTGCCAGAACATCTTGATAGTATTCCCACCAGCAGTGGCATTCCCTATGGCATGTCTGTCCCCTTTGATGAGTCAAACGTGACTGAAATGAAGCCCACGATAGGCCATCCAGGTGCTGGTTTCCACCAATCATCCATACCAGGATTGAAAACAACATTTGATGGCTTCGCAGGGGACCCGTTTTCCCAAAGACCCTCCCCATCTGCAAATGACGGCTCCCCTACTGTTTCCTCTAATATGTACGGCCAAGCGACTGGCCTAGATCACAATCACAAGGATGCTAAAGAGCTACTCAGTGCCCTGCATCAAATGAATGGCAGTGCCCACCCAGGTGAACAAAGCTCTGGTACTGCGAAACTTCAGCATATGGTGGATTGTCTGGATAAGAGAACCAATGACCCCAATGAGTGCGTCATCTGCCATAGGGTGCTCAGCTGCCAGAGTTCACTGAAAATGCATTATCGTACACACACTGGTGAGAGGCCTTACAAGTGCAAAATCTGTGGCCGTGCATTCTCCACCAAAGGTAACCTCAAGGCCCATTATGGAGTGCACAGGGCCAACACTCCTCTCAAAATGCAGCACTCGTGTCCCATCTGCCAGAAGAAGTTCACCAATGCTGTGGTCCTTCAGCAGCACATTCGTATGCACATGGGGGGCCAGATCCCCAACACCCCAGTGCCAGAAAACCAATTTGAAGAGGCAGAAGCAATGGAGTCGCCGCTTCCAGAAGAGGCACCTCTGGAAACCACTGGATTTGACGCTAGCATGGAGGATCACGAGACAGAACTGGAGCCCCAGACACCAAACCACAATTCCGATTCCTTGCCATCAGCCTCGGAGGAACAACCACAGAAGCATGCTGCCCCTGCCACATTTTCGAGTCTTGATGTCTTGAAGAATCTCACATCTGCTCTTGCACTGAAACGACAGAGCAGCACCACATCAGAAAGTGAGGGAACTGCCAAAGAGTCCCCTTCAGCTCCTAGGGAACAGGAGTATCAGAATGGCTGCAGCCCTACAGTATCTGACTCCGCTATGTCCCGTAATTCCCCATCCCCGGTAAACACCAACATTAGTAGCTGCAAATCTCCCGAGTCTGCTGCTGAGGAATATGCCCGCAATGGGCCAAAACCAGAGCCAGATGGTGGTGTTCACGGTGGCAATGAGTCGGGTGGAGCACTCGACCTCACAGCATCCAGCAGCTTCACTCCCAAATCAATCAAAGAAGAACCCATTATTGCATTCACAAACGGAGACTATGGTGAGTTTTATTCATTCAGAGAAAAGGTATTTGGTACATGCCGTCATGTTGAGTGCTTTGATCTAAATACCCATCCCTTGTTCCAACAGTTCCAAGCAACATGTCCTTCATGAGGATACCGTCAAGTCTGGCAAGTCTGGAGATGAAGATCCCTTCAGAGAATCATTTGGGCCCTAATGGTTTGTTCAGCTCCCACATGCCTCAGGGAACAGCCATGCCCTCCTCCATCTCTTCCGCACCGAGACGATCAACCAAGCAGCATGTGTGTCACGTTTGCACCAAGAACTTCTCTTCTGCCAGTGCCTTGCAGATCCATGAGCGTACTCATACTGGGGAGAAGCCTTTTGGCTGCAACATCTGTGGCAGGGCGTTCACCACAAAGGGAAATCTGAAGGTACGTCATTGCTGAAAGTGCCAAATATGTCTTACTATAACTGAGTAGTTGGGAGAAGGTTGTAATAATTGGTGTTTCTTGTGTTTAGGTACATATCGGCACTCACATGTGGAACAACACATCCCGGCGTGGCCAGCGTCTCAGTCTGGATAACCCCATGGCACTGATGGCAATGAGCTCCGAGGCTAAGATGTTGCCAGAGATGATGCAGGCCCCCAAAGAACTGGCTGCTCCTCAAATGAATTTTGACCCCTCCCTGTGGAATCAGTATGCCGCTGCCTTCAGTGGTGGCCTAACCATGAAGACCAATGAAATTTCTGTCATCCAGGGCGGTGGCATCCCGCTCCCTGGCAGCCCTGCCGGTGGGCCTCTTATAGGCTCCACTGGAGGCCTCATGAAGATGGATGGATCCCATTCGGGTTTGCCCGCCTCTATGGCTGAGATGGAGAAAAACAGCTCGGACAGTGTGCCAAAATCGCAGTTCCCACATTTCATGGAGGAGGGTAAAATTGCAGTTAACTAGGCTTTCTAGCCATCCATTTATTGCTGGAACTCAAGTTTTTGAATGTCTTCTTTTTGACTGAGGTACAAACAGAGAAAACCTTGTAGAATTCTGCCTAGATTGTTTGACTTTCCAAGTAACTGCATTGCAGCTCTCCCCTCCTGATCTGAATGATTCACAAGTGTTATTTTTGTAGTTGAACATGATATAACTACTGTAGTTGTATTTTATTTCATATAAATATATGCGGGTATTTTTTTTTTTCCTGTGACTTTTTTTTTGTTTTGTTTTCAGAAGTTTGAATGTATAACTTACTTGAAACTGCTTTAATTCTAACTCTCTCTCCTTGATACTTTGAAGGATTTTGACTAAGAAACGTTCAGGGCATGACTTTTAACGGACACCTGGTCTCAGTGTTCAGAAATAATAGTTTACTGTATGTATCTATGACTACTTTCCCTCCCATTGTGTGCCATAGATTTTTACAACATTGTACATTTTTGTAGAGGTTAATGTCATTTGCATGTCTCATCTTGAAGGGGCGTTTGATCAGGTTCAGAGATTATTCCAGTATCTTGTCTATTAAATCAAGTTTTCAACAACTCTGTAATCAATTTCAGATATTACAGGCTGTAACCCATTCGTGTTACGTTGGTAGTAAGATACAAAAGTTAATCGTTCATATATTTTTTTGCTAAGTGCCTA
Organism: Labrus mixtus; assembly: GCF_963584025.1. Taxonomy (NCBI): domain Eukaryota; kingdom Metazoa; phylum Chordata; class Actinopteri; order Labriformes; family Labridae; genus Labrus; species Labrus mixtus. The sequence goes on from NC_083626.1 coordinate 25,825,881, forward strand.
ACCCCTAACATTCATGTTACATGCGTCTCACTGCACCACAAGGTTAAGAAGACTCTGTAAGACGAAACATGACGGTATGCTACATGGTAAAACTCGCTAATCAAAGTCACCATATTCCACTTGATCTGTAGTCAAATTCAGTTGGCTGAGGTCCGAGGGCTTTTATATACTTTTATGGGCTCATGCCTGCACTTTATTTCAGGTTGAAGATACATTTACATTTTATGATTACATTTCACTGCTTTTTATCCTAATTGTGGAACAAGGAAAGGGCAAATCAATATTTTTGTGTACTGACTGTAAGATTTATTTGACACAACCAACTTACTGGATTGTCTGTCTTTGGTTTAGGTTACTTTGTGAACTTGTAGCATCATTAATTTATTTATAATCCACAAAATGCTTGAGTTTCGGGGGTAAGTTCTACCTCGTTTAGATTTCAGTCGTCCTCCAGACCCCCTACGCTCAACGCAACACTGTACATTTTCCTGATACATTCTTGTATACGTGATAAGATTTGTCATTCTAAAACTGCTGAGTTGAACAGTAATGAATGTATCACTGGACACTTTACACAACTCAGAATGGTCAGAGTACTTTGTTGGCCCCTGCTGTACATTCCTTTATCGATATGCATTTGCCAAGTTGTGCCTTTCTTTAGCAAACCATGTCAAAACTGCTTTCAAGTTGTCTCTACAATTCAAGTAATGTTGAGCCAATTTGGCCTGTTTACAATGTAAATGGTTCTTTTTGTTTTTCAAATGTTTCCTTCACCTCCATGTTTTCTGATTTTGAAAAATAAAATCAAGGTGAGTTTTTCAATATTTTTCCTGTCATTACTTAACTAGAGAGATTATTACAAAATAATTTGAACAGATACCTGACGATTGCTGACAGTAGGTGGGAAATGTATTTGTATTCTGTCCAGCTGAGATTTACCTTTGCTTGGCCCCGCACTTATTTCTATGCCAACATAGGCCAGCTGTGCCTGCACATAAAATCCCTTATTTACATCAATTCACCTTCAGATGACTTGAGTGAGCTATTGTCTTCTCTTCTCATTACCCATCAGAAGCCATTAATCCCCTGCATTTTGCATCCCAAACAAGAATCTATTTGCATCCACGACTGAAGGTTGTTCTCCAATCATTTGTCCACAAACCCACGTTAGGTCAACCATACAGTGGCCTATCCCTTACTATTTTTGATATAATGCAATTCTCTGCACATTGTCATAATAAGCCACCTGAACTGGAAGTGAGTATACAGGGAGTAAGTGGAAACACTGGAACACATGACTAGAAACAACAATAAAATATACGCATGATGTTCAGGTTTTGTTGAGGCTGCTTATTTTTCTTTAAAAAAAACTATTAAATGATCCTCTCTTTCAATTGCCAAAGTTGAGGCTTCCATTATGCAAATAATACATTTAACTAGCAGTGTACATCAGTGCCATCGCTCCTCTTTGCCTCTCCATCAGTAATGAGTTTATGCTTCTGATTATGGAAGTTAATGCAATCTACACTAGCAATGCTGCTTTCAAGGAATATTCAACATTTGTAAATTGCCCAAAGTCTGGACCACTTGATTGCAAAATATTGAAAAGTGTTTTTAAAATGTATGTCCACCACCCTAACAACAGATAGCTAATATATCAAAAATGGTTTCAACTTTGCTAATAATATGCCAACCCCTTTCTGAGCTGCACACTGTTTATTTGGATTCTATGCAAACACAAGGTTGTGGTGACCTCATCCCAGTTAACCTTTCCAAAGGTCCAACATGATGTCTTAAAGTAGAACAATACATTAGATTCAATTGTAAACAGTTAAGTAGGCAACCTACATTTCTACTCAAATGTACCTACTCCAGCAGAGAAACTAGTACTTTCTAACATCAATCAGTAGGCCTTAGTTACCCTAAAAGTGCAAATGAAGGACTATACATCACCAACAATAGAAAAGGCTAATTCAATGGTTCCCAACCTGTTTTGGCTTGTGACCCCACTTTGATTTAACAAAACTCAGGCGACCCCAGACATCCAAAATGCATACAGCTGTTTGCTTAAATTAATTTGTTCTCAATCATGTAATAAGTTTTGTGTTGCAAGTTAACATTAATGTTAGACCATATTTAGTCTTTTTAGTGTGTATTATTTTGGACAGAGGAAGAAAGGCTGGGATGAGATTTCTGCACAATGGATGACAGACTGACAGAGACTCTGCAAGATTCTTGATTTGGCATTGTCTCTGGTCCACAGTGTGTTCAACATATTTTGATATACAATAGCCTATATTGTTTTTATTGAACGATAAACAAAAATTTCATACGACCCATTTGGGGTCAGGACCCCAAGGTTGGGAAAGCCTGGGCTAATTCAAATGTTAACAACAACTTATATAAATTAATATTAATTTAAAATAAAGGCTAGTGACACAAAATATTAGCTACTCCAACTAAATGCTATTCCACCATGCAACACAACATTAAATATTTATCCAGTCCTGTAAATATATAAATAAAGACATTTACAAAATAGTTTATTAGAGATGGTACAGTGGCTAATGCTAAGCTAAGCCCCCTTGGTGTGGTTGCTGTAGGCTATCCCAGCAGCCCTGCTCTCCTGCTGACTGCTGATCCGTCCTGCGCGAGTGACAGCTGGGAAGCCCCCGCCCAGAAGAACCGCTACTGCCAGGCTGCGAGCCTACAGCCTCCACCCCGCTACCCAGGAGCTGCAGGAATGACCGACAGTATCCCCCTACAACCCGTGAGGCGGCCGAAGAGACAAGACAATAAAAACAAAAATGGGTAAGGGCGTGAAACAGCTCGGAAATACTAACAAGAGAACCATTTTATTGACGTATTTCGCTCGTTTGCTTCTGTTGATGTCAGTGTAGCCTTTTATGTTTACAGGCGCGCGGCGACATTGTCTCAATATGTAGCTACACTGTCGCGGTTTTTAAAGAGGAAAATAGCGGTGAAGGGTGACAAAAACTTATAACAGATACATACATGCGTGCAAACATTGTGTGGCAATTCATTTTCGCGTTTTATTAAGCAAGCTAAAGCCGAAACAGAGCCGCTTGTTCCGGGGGAGCAGTCGGAACAAGTGCAATGACGCCCATGTCAATATTTGCTCGGTAGTACGGAGCTCAGGCTGTCAAAGAGCTTCAAACCACGTTGAAATGTAGGCCCCGACCCGATAGAAACCGGCGTCCTTATTTCACATTGAGGCTTAATGATGCTTTGCAGGTTTATTTTTTGTGTGTCCAGCACCAGACAAGGTGCAGGCCTCGTGGATTATGATGATGAAGGGCAGAGTCAGTGATGAAATGCAGCCAATAGTCTTTATCAGGCTGATGTCACCTCCCTTCACAAACACAGATGAATCCAGATCTGACATTACAGGCTGCTATTGTGCGGAAGTATTGTAGATAGTTGCTCAACATGCGTCAAACATGATGAGCATTATGCATCCAAATTCACCTGTCCACCTCTCACAGTTGCACACCCAGCTGTCAGCTTATTCACCTAGCTAAAGCTAATGCACTTTGACACAGCAGCCCCGCATTAATCCCACTTTTATTACAGTCAAAATGATAAGTTAAGGTGCATTTTATCACTGGTTGTGTAAATAATGGACAACCCTCTCTGTTTAATGTGATACAGTGCAACAGCAACTAAAACTACATCCTTTAAAACGAGCATTTAGTTGATTCATCACCTCCTGTCAATTAGAAAATAGACATTATAAGCTAATGTTCATAAAATGATGTGTTGTTTCAGGACAGTTGTATTATATTGCTTATGTGTACCTAATTTACTTTCAGCTGACGGTAGGATATAACCAACCAAAGCTTTAAAGTCACTCATACGGTGGCTGAAAATGATGACTTTGTGCATTTTTACTGTATCTGTCGACTCTTTCTTGATTCAGTAATCTAGAAAGGTGTTTCCAAAAAAAATGTCCATCATGATTCAGCTCTCTTCAACTGTCCCAGTATGCAGTGTCAGTAAACCAGGATGCACAAAGCCCGGCCCCTGAAACGTCATCGGCTAAATGGAGTCCAGCCGTCGTTCATTTGATTAATTATACCTGTGCTTTTCCTACCACTACCTTCAGTCCTGATCTGTAATAGGATGAACTTTACTGTCTCTGTGGGAGGATCAGAAGAGCAACGTAAAGCTTATTTATAAAGTGTTTAGTGTAGTTGATTCGGACTTAGTACTTTCTTTTTATTGATGTTTTCAGATTAAAACAAGAAAACAGATAGATGGCAATATGAAAGTCATGGTTAACATGTTTCATACATTTGTGGAATAAAGCAAATCAGGATTTTTTAATTACAGCGGGTAACATTTCGACAGTATATGGTCCATTACTTCCAGACTTTTATATATTGGTCAGTCTCTCCATGCAGTTTATTTCGTTGGCACTTGCAATCCAATCGTCCGTTGATGTCGGGTTTACCTGCTTGCAACCAGAAGGACTTCATGGAGATAATTAGAGATGAGACTGAACCGATCTACTATCGGTATCGGGTCCAATATTGACGTAATTTACATATCGGATATCGGACTGGCGGTGCCGACCAACGTCACATGTCAAGAAAGACGGTTGGACCCTTTAAACTTTCTCAGCGCGTACAGTCTTAATTTGAAGACGTTCAGACTGAACTGTTAGAATGATCTACAAATCGTCTCCATGACGACGTTCAGGCGAGATGGAACAGCTCCTTCTGTATGATCAAAAAGTACAACTCTTACACTTCAGTTTTAAAAGGTTTAATTTGAAAAGCTGATGGTTGTTGCTGCTTCCTGTTTGTATGTGAAGCCTGCACAATGCAATGCAATCTCAGCTTTGTGCAGCCTTACACATAATACCAAAAACAACTAAACTTTTAGTTATGATAATAAAAATATCGGTATCAGGAATTGGGGAAAAAGTGGATTGGTGCATCTCTGGAGATAATTATCGTGTGACATGAGATAGTCCAGGATTGTTCTTAGATACAGCATGACAAAGAGAGATGATCTACTTTTTATCCAGTACTAATTTCCTCTGCGATTTCTTTCCAAAATGGCTGCTTTAAAGAGCAACCCCAAAACACATGAAAGTGATCTTCCACATTGCCTCCACGATGACAAGATGTTTAATCGCCAATTTGACCAAAAAAACAGTGAAATAGTCACAAAATGTTTTTTCCACAGCCAACGGTGAAGTCATCAAACTAGGAAAAAAATACAACCTCAAATTATATTTTAAGAAAGAATGTGAAAAAATGGCCAAACACTCGAGAAGATGGACGCATCAAATGCTCTGCAGTTTTCCTCAAAATGGACAAAAACGTTTGACTAATCAACTCCTAGTTTCAGCTTTACTCTAACATATGAAGCAGAGAGAGAGAGAGAGAGAGTATTTAATGTCTCACCTACTAACTTCAGGTTTTCCACACAGTACAGTCAAAAACACAACGACTTCCTGAACTGTAAACATTGTGATGGAATTTTAAGAAGTGAGTCATCTGTCTTTAAAGTTTTGTTTCCTTATTGACTTATCTACGGATGGAGCCAGTTTGTCTATACAGCTAATGAAGAATTTTAAATTCTTCTTATATTTTGTTTATATTGAGTGTTTCATAACTCACAGAGTACAGTCGTTGAGTTGTTAATCTGGAGGTCTCTTAGCTCTCAGTCGATTGGTCTGGAATGTGTTCTCTGCTTGGAGCCAAAGGAGTGGCCACCTGTTTCCTGTTTAAGTTAATATTTATTTTGTAAACCAGATCTTCATGGATCTGTGGCTCTCACTTGTCTTTTCCTTGTTGGGTTTTGCAGCTTCAAATAGCAACACATTAACAAAGAGATGTGTCAAAGAATTTAATTGAAAATGGAGCCATTACAAACGACAGATTCATCATTTTAAGGGATTCCAAATATTTCATCTTAACCTCAGTTTTTCATGCAACTTTCTAGTATTGCCGGTGAGACATTTCTTATATTTTACTTCTCTCACCCTCCCCTTCCTCTCAGGTGTTGTCCGTGGTCGAGATGCTGCGGCATGGGCGACTTCCGTCCCCGCACCGTGTGGCTCGGCCACCCAGAAAAGAGGGAGCAGAGGTACCCCAGGAATGTCATTAACAACCAGAAGTACAACTTCTTCACCTTCCTGCCTGCGGTTAGTATCAGTCAAAGGTCACCCCCCCCCCGACCCTGCTCCCTTTAACCCCCCCCCCCCAATACCACCACCCACCTCTGTGTTGATTCCCTGTCACTTGAAGGACACATTACATTAGGCTGTGTTGTAATCACAACTTCATCAATATTGTGATAAATTCACGCAAAAAAACGCCCTTGGCCAAAAGTCTGAATTCATCACAATAAGACAACTTTACTTTTAGTGCACACATCATGTGTACAGTTAATCTTTTGGATGGAGACTTGAGCATAATGGCCATGTGTTCACGCGGTTTTCATGAAGTCAGATGAAGCTAAAGCGAGCGGTCTACGACGCTGTCACTTTTGTTTACACGAGGTTGGTGCGATGGCAGACGTAACCAAACTAGCGCTGGTGCTAACGTTGCTAACTGGACTTTTTACCTGCTTACACACGTGACAGTTGCTCTCCCACAATGTCGAGGAGCAGAGACGCCTGAATGGACAACTTTGTAAATGAAATGGTCATTGCAGGGTAATGGCGAGAACATTTTTGCATGTCAAGGACATCGTGTTTGACTCGGCACGCTCATGACAGTGTGTTCATGTGGATGTTTTTTGAGAATTTGGCGTGTGTGGACAGGATTATGTTTAACCTGCCTACATGTGGACTACTAGGCCTTTAGTAGAAATCCAAAATGAGCGATGTGACGTTGTTTGCAGAGGATTTACTGTGCTAAGCTGTGTGTTTATGACCCTCACATTTCCCCCGGCCTGATTTCCATATGCATTTGCTTTCCAGACATTCAGTTGTCTTACGATCTTCTGAGTTTTTTTTTGTTGTATATGAAGTCAGACATGTGCCTCAAAATTTGTTTGGAAAGCTTAAGACAAGAGAGATGTGTTTTGCATTGCAAATTGTGCAGATTTTTATTGTCTTTGTTCATGTCAAGAAGCTCTTCTCGGGTTGGACATATTGTTGTGTTTATGTTTCTGTGCATGCTCCCTCTCTCTCTCCTGCAGCAGCAGCGTGAGGAGGACACATGGTTTCCCTCTGTAGTCATTTTGCACTCTGGTGGTAATTAAACTGAGCAAAGTAGTGTCATCAGTGCTAATTTTAAGAGTGACACGAGCGGCCATGTATATTATTCCATGTGTCTCAGGTTAGCTAACAGATTCAGAAGTAAACAGTGAGCGACATGTGGTAGAATAGGTTTTTACTTTTTAACATGGATGATGTAACACTTTTAATCATTAGACTAAATTCTTTGTCTTCAGTCAAATGTTGCTGCACTTCATAGTCAGTTATTTCCTTTTTTCCCTTAGTGGTTATGGCTGATTTGGAAAGTGTTTAAAATGTGATTTAATTCTGTTTTTGCATCCCACATTTTCCAGGAGAATTAACTGAGTTTCGATAAGCATAATAAACACATTATTCAGAGATGATTTTCTCAATCACAGATTTAATTGTTTGATCTTTTGTGTGTGTCCAAATGCTGTGAAAATGTTCCCTTTTCGTTTTCCCAGAGCTCTTAATCATCTCTAAAATGTTTGTTTTGTTTGAACAAGCAAGCTTAGACTGTCAAATTTACTTTTACTTTTACTTACATTTGAGAATCAGAAACAAGAGAAGACTTCATTTTAGTTTTCCAGAACACCATGAAAAGATTCCATATAAGGCTGGGCGATAAATCGAGTTTTTAAGATATATGGTGGATGATCATCTTGAAGACTTCACACCTCTCCTCTGAAAAGACTTCTTCTTGTGGACGGAGCTAGAAAATTAAACCTCTGCTAATAATTCAGTCTCACATTTCGTCTTCAAGATCTTTCACCAAGTCCTGTCGCCTGTGGATCAAGCTTTGAATAATTCAACTTTATTTTGCACCTTTTTCTTGTGTTTTGTTGTCGTTTTATTCTGTGTTTTACTCCGCTTTGTCTTTTATTTGATAACGTTTTTTAAACCTTTACAGCACTGTGTGGAACTGTGGTTTTCTAAATGCTCCATGTGGCTACAATGTGTCTTGACTTGAAGAGATGTTTAGATGACTGTTCATCCAAAGGTCGTGACAAAGCACATGGAAACATGAACTGTGTAATCATTTTCCTGTTAACGTTAGTCATGATGTTATAAAGTTGTGTCAACAGATGAGAGGCTTGGTCATATGTAGAATAAGTCGTTGTGTTTCATTCTCAGGTGCTCTTTCATCAGTTCAAGTACTTCTTCAACTTGTACTTCCTGCTTCTGGCCTGCTCCCAGTTTATTAAGGAGCTCCGCTTATACGCACTCTACACCTACTGGGTGCCTCTGGTATGTTACATTTCACAATAGTAGTTTCCCCATGTTTGTTTAAAATCATACAAACATGGACGCCCTGTGCACAGCACGGTCAGTTCTTATGTCCTGTGGTGCAGGTGATGGCAGGGAGCATCATCTTTGACTGCAAATGAGAAGATGCACCGCACACAAGGAGGCCGGATTACAACGCGTTTCACCCGCTTTAGACCTGATGAAGCCATGTGGGTGAAACGCGCTGTTTGTTTGAGTTTCTAAATTAATAAAAAAGAAGAAGTAATTCAGCCATCTTGTGTGCGGTGCATCTTCTCATTTGCTCCCAGACTATTGATAGTTCCTACAAACTTATTTGCTCCGACACTTACTCGGTGGTAAATTCATTGGTTAGTCATTCTTTTTTTTTTTTTAAATGTTGACATTTCTCTCTTCTCCAGGGTCTTGTTTTGACCATCACCATCACAAGAGAGGCGGTCGAAGAAATACGATGCTACATCCGGGACAAAGAGGTGAACTCTCAGATTTACAGCAAGCTCTCGACCAGAGGTGAGTATGAGAACGACTGAGCCCACACCGTGTGAGTTGTGTCCGTGTTGTTTTGTTGCTCATTTCTCAGTATACAATACACGAGCGTTTTGTATTAACTGTAGAAGGTTGGTCCTATTAAAACTTATTGGGGCTCGGGGAAACGGTGGCTAATTCAAAGCAGAGATGTAAAAGTGTACATAAGAGGCCTCGGTATAAAGTGCTACCAGCAATAAAAAGCAGGAGACCTCTTGCGGTTTCCATCACTTTGCTCCTTTGATGTGGCAGCTTGTTTTACCCATAAACACAATGACTGGTTGCCTCCATGATAGCCGCCCCCCGTGCTTATACCGTGCTTTATAGAAACTTTACGACCTCAGAACTCGGTGTGTTGTTTTCAAGCACAGAATGAAACCAAATAGCCTTTTTTTTTTTTCACTTTTGATAAATTAGATGATCAGCGTCTGCTGAAGGGTTCTCACAATACCAGATATGTTTCTGATTCTAGACATTTGTGGTAACAATCAAATGATATTAACACCACAGCAACAAAATACAATATTGGATCATGAATCAAAAAATGTACTCAAACTCCTGCACACCGTCTGAGTTGCACAAATACTTTGGTACTAAAACGTTGCTGATGTATTTGCTCTGTCTCTCTTTCGCTGGAAGCAGCTTTTAGTTAAACATAGACTGAAGATCGGAAGTTTTTAAAAATCAGGTTACTCCTATGTATCACAAAGAAAACAACCCAATCTGAGAAGCTAGAAGTCGTGAACGTTTTGGCACGTTTTGCATGAATGCACTCAATGCAATAAATTAATCATTAAGAGATCGAGATTTAGTTTCTGCTTACACCGTTTTGATAAGTCGTTGCAGCTTTAAAACTCTTGTGAGGAGTTTATAGCTGGTTATGAAAAAGACTGAAATAAGTATTGAGGCCTCTGTGACCTGCAAAAACAAAAATAGGACCAATCAGCAGACAGTAACCACTGTAAGGTGTCAGACAAAGTGATCAACTTAACGCTTCAGAAACAGCCGTTTTTCACATTGTCATGACAAAGCTTCTCGATAAGTGATACGTTTTAGACTTCCTCGTTTATTTAACAGTGACACATACAATGAACACGGCTTCATATGTAAACTACAAATTAGATGCCATGCATACAGGTTTCAAGCTGTGGCCAATTTTTGCAACCCCCGTCCCTGGCTCGGCTTTTAGGATTAACACTGAATCATCAGACTTGAAGAAAAACAGAAATAGTGATACGATACAAATGTTGACATTATAAACTCAAAGCAAATCAGAGAGAGTAAATAAGAAGAAACAGTAAACTGAGGATTGTAAGAGGAAACAGTCGATGCTCACAGACTTGCTTCAGTTTCAGCCACTCTTTTACTGTTTTAAAAAGAAAGGCAGGACTCGTTTTTTTTGTAAAAAAAGAAAAGAAAGAAAGAAGCACTACTTGGACAAAATCTGTAGAGCTAAGAGGTTCTGCTTTGTCTACAGGGGGCGCTAAAATCACCACAAACCAAAAGCTCCTCACAGGCTCTAAGCATATATATCGAGGGTTTTGGCATGAATATATTTTCATATATAAATCTTCATCTTCTAGCGGCTTTGTGGAGGAGATGACTATTGTGAAGTCACTTGAGCCCCGAATGCAAAGCAATATTAATTTGCTTTAATGTCTTACACATGCAAAGCCCAGAGGTCAGAGCAGAGGTCAGGGGTCAGTGATCTCCTCCAAACAATTTTGCCCGTTCATTCCGACTGAAATGAGAGAAAAAGGCTCGACTCCCCCGGCATTTTTGTGCAAATGTGCAAAGGAAAATTGCTTCTCCTAAATTCACAAGGGGGTGAGTGATGAGGCACGCAGGACGACAGTTCACCCAAAGAGAAGTCAGATTTGATTTAAACCACACGGCACAACTTTGTGTGGGTGTCTTAAACCTCATCTCTGAAGGATCAGCTCCATTGATAACTGAACATTACTGTTGTATTAAAGAAGGGATTGCACATTTGAATTCCTTATATATATATTTTTTTGCATATTCAACCCATCAAACAATACTCAAATCATTGAAACACTTCATTTACTTCCAAATGTTTTCTGTTTTGCAGGCACGGTGAAGGTTAAGAGCAGTGGCATTCAAGTTGGAGATCTTATAATCGTGGAAAAGGTTTGTAAGAAAAACACCTGGAAGGGTGTAGATGTTATTTATTTTTTACGTTCTATGAAGCTACCATTTACACAAAAGCAAGTAAGGATGCTAATCTTCTGTGCTCCTCTGGTGACTGAGGTGAAAAGAGTTAGTAAAGATTTTGTAATCTCGTGATCAATGCTGAGAACTCAGCCTGTCAAACTCAATACACACACGACAGACTCCAACATAAAGGCCTTTAATTGGATCCTAAACACAAATTCAATTACGCAGCATTTATTGATATCTTTAATTTAAACGTTTCAAATATCTAAGTTAGCTTGAGTTTGAAAGGAATCTCTCATGTCCCTCTTGGGGTCTTTGTGCATGAAATATGAGAAGTGAGTCCTGTCTTCAGTTTCCAACTCTGGGCGTCTTCCTGAATCACTCATTTAGGAGCAGCTGAAGGAAAGGTCACACATGTTGTCCCACACGTTTCACTAATATGACTGAGTGATTTAGAGTTATGTGGGGGTTACAAATCATAAAAGAGCGAGAGGGGAAGTAAGTAGCAAACACACAGAGGGGGCTTTTTGAGTTCGGAGAAGGCAATAATAATACATCTTTGTTAGCCTTTATTGACCTCTTAGCAAGAATCCATGCAACACTCCACTTTTTTGAGAAGCCGTGCATGTGAAGTGCACTGCAAAAACTCAAATGTTAGCAAACGTGTCTGTCTAATTCCTGGTCTAAAACATGTAATTACACTTAATACAAGCCAAATTCAGCTGACGAGTCCAGACAAACATCTGGTTTTAAGATATTACAAGACAAAAAGGCTCAAATTGCTTGTAATGACAATCTCTGCCAGGCAGCAGGCAAAAAGTACTGATGAAGTTTCTTGAAATAAGTCATCACATCATGAAGGACAGTTCATCTCATTTCAAGAAACGTAACAGTTTTGCTTGTAATATATATATTTTTGAATTTACAGGGACAGTGCATATTAATAAACATTTATGTAAATATGCCAAAAGGCTAATTTTCATCAGTTGTCTCCGGCTATTTTTCATAAAAGGCTCAGATTGAAAGAATTCAAACATTGCTAAAAGCTACAAATAGAAATATCATGACAGTAATGAAGCAGGCAGGTAAGAAGCCACAGGTGAAAATACATAAACCATGCAGGATACACAGAAAGCAGCATTTGGTTAATGTAAAAAAAGAAATGCATATCACGCAGGATGGACTAGTAGCAGCATTCAGCAGACATAACAATGTACAAAATTAAACAGGTATTAGTAATAGCACGTATCCAATAACCTACTAAAGTAAATGTAACTTGCACACAACAGGACAACATGTAACACTAGTATACAATAAATTAAAGTCCTCATATAAAACATTGAGGAGATAAGATGTTTATTTGCTCTTGGCTTATATTTAAATGTCATTAGATGTTTTGATGAGGATTTAGAACGATACACTTGCTAAGATTTGAGTTTTCTTGCAGTGTAAATGTGATGTTTATCCAGTGTAGTGGAGGGACCATGTTGAGCAGAGTGCAATACTCATGCCAGGGTCCCGTCCAGGCCTCGACAGGATGATTTGCAGTAGGGCTTTATTATTTTGACCGACTGGCTGTTTGGTAATGTGACACATGAAAAAGTCTTTAACGTTTCTACAGTTAAAGAGCCGATGAGGGGAGGGTGAAGGATCAGGAAGTGATGTTGAACTCATGTTTTTTTTTTTTCTCTTCTCTTTGTAGAACCAGCGTGTTCCTGCTGACATGATCTTTTTAAGGACCTCTGAAAGAAATGGTAAACATCTGCTGGTCATTCATCCAGATCTCCACAACAGGCCGGCGGCCGGGCTGCCTGTCTGGGGAAATGACTTGTTTAAAAGGGCGCTGAGATGCAGGGATTAGCCCTGAGCCGGGGCAGGAAGTGCTACAATGTCTAAATTGTAATTGGGTCCAGTACTAAACTATCACTCAAAAAGTTCCTACTCCATGTTATGTGGAGGTGAGACGGACACTGCAGACTAAACATTGTTCTCTTTTCATCTTTGTCCATGACTCCCTTTTTGTCTTTCAAATGAGAAGATAACAAAGGAAAATCCAGGGACATAAAAATCAAATTCAGAGAGTAAAACAAGAGACATCAGAGGAGGAGGCCTCGTCTGAATAATCAAATATGGATTAAGACGAGATCTCTGTGCGATAGAACCAACTCCACTGATGTGCTTTTTGCAGCCTTTATTTGCACATATACAAACTACACTTAAGTCCATTTAAAACAACAAACCCCCGGAGGCACAGCTCATAAAAAAAATCCCATCGCACGAAGAAGCTTTATTTATACCATCACAAAACCCAAATGTGGCTCTGAAAGGAGGAGCTGCATGCATGCTGCTGTTGTTGTTGCTTCTTCCTGTCGGGGGAAGAAAAAACAACAGCTTTGTTTTACTGGAAATAGAGCTGGGTTATCTCTCTTCCATGTGGAGGCCATTAGGTCAATTATGAAGAGCCTAGGCCAGGGTTGGGCGTTTTGGGCAGGATGACGCATGCAGGCCTGTGGGGGGAAGGGTTTTTGGGTGGATGCCTCTGCTTCCATACCAGCAGTAATATGCAGCTTTGTCCCATTCACAAAAGTAGCTCCTTTCCATTTGTGATACCATGCTTCAGTATGTCAATGCACGTCTGTCATATATTTCTGCAAACCTGCAACAGATCTGTGTCAGAGCAAATAATCCCAGCAGCAGTCAAACGGTAATCCTGCCGTTGAAACAGAGATGTAGTGATTTGTTCAATCAGGAATGGAGATTTTAATGTGCCTCCTTTTTAAAGTTAAAGACAATCTATTGTTGCCCCCTAGGGGTGGAAGTGTTTCCAATAGTGGCAGCTCTTGTCCTCTCCTCCCCAGGCTCCTGTTTCCTGAGGACTGACCAGCTGGATGGAGAGACGGACTGGAAACTACGCCTCCCAGTGGCCTGCACGCAGAGGCTGCCAACCGCTGCAGTGAGTCAATAAAATGAACAGTAGAAATGAAGACAAGATGTGGGAGAAACTTAATGTATTGCCTTTTATTTTGTGAAAAAATAAAAACTTAAAGGATAACCTCAGGTCACTCTTCATGAAGAGTTCTGTGTAAAGTTGGATTTTTTCAAAGGCAGATATTTATGCAGAAATTGTCATCCAGTCAAAAGATTAAAAAAAACACTATCATCAAATTTCTTAATAAACAAATTAAAAAGGTGATATTTTATTGATGGTTACATATGGTTATAGACTGTTGCTACTCCTGAGGAAGAAATCTTCTTATCCGAGGTGGACAGATCTGCAAAATGATCTATTGTTCTCGAGCTGAAGGGATTAGATTATTAGTTGATTGATTTATTGAGAGGGAATTGATTTGGACCTTTGATGATGGTTAACTTTAGGGCCCGACCGATACTAATATTAGGAAGAGGAAAAGTTCCCATACCGATTTATAGACCGATATATTTTTTAGATCTATCATCCGTCTTAAAAGATAGATAGACATAAACACATTTTTTTTGCAGATCCCTCAATGCTGTTATCAAAAAAATATAAAATGAAGAGAATTTTTTTTTTTTTTTTTTTTACAGTTGAACAAAATCCTTTAATAGTCAGAATAAAGACAGTGCACTGAAACTCTAATTTAGACATTTAAAAATTGGCTATATTAAAATTAGTAATGAACGTAGCCGATACTGATAGTCACATGATATGCTAATATCGGCGGCCGATAAATTGGTCGGGCTCTAGTTAACTTTTTAAAAACGATCAGTTAAAAATCAATCATCTATGTAAAAATGTGGTGTTTTTCTAAACCGTCTTGTGTGTGTGTTTTTCTGGTTTTGTTCTGATGTTTGGACTAAACATTGCAAAGCTGAAGATGAGCTTGAGGAAATTGTGATTGTTGATTTTGTAGACTTAAAGATCGACTGATAAAAGTAGGTTAATAATCATCATCAGTTGTAAAGACAATATTTGTCAGTTGCAGCCCGGGGTTAACTCAACCCTTAACGGCAGCTTTTTTTTCCAAACTGTGCTGCTTCTGTCATCTCCTGCTCTCGACGCTCACAGAGACGAGATGTTTTTCTTGTTTATCTTTTTTTTTTAAGAGAATACAATATGTGCCTCAGGATCCACAAGTTATTCAAAATAAAAGAGGGCCATATTTGTCAAACAAGTCTGTAATATGTATTTGTTTAAAATGTGTCATAGCAGTTTGCCTACTGATTATAGCTTCAAGTGAAGCCTGCATGCAAAAAACCACTGAGCAAACAACGGAGCTGCATAGGCGGTAAATGCAATACATTAAACTGCTAAGTAAAAAAAAAAAAGGATCAGAGATAATTACATAGTGTGTGACAGGAAGTGGTTTTCTCAATCAAATTTGACTGTTTAAGTCACATTTTTGTGTTTCAGTATCTACACATTATATTTACAGGTTTTGAAAAGATATTCACATCCAGGCAGCAGTCAACATGTCTACTTTTTGTCCATAACCATTTTTTTTTTTTTGGCTGTCTATCAGGATCTTCTTCAAATCAGATCGTACGTGTACGTAGAAGAACCCAACATCGACATCCATAACTTTGTTGGAACTTTCACCAGGGTGAGTGCTAATGCAGCTGTTCACTATGACACTGAAGCCCCCTCTAAGACATGACGCCCCCAATCTATTCAAATCAAAACCAGGAACAGGACAAACAGGACGGCTTGAGTGATAAAATAATGTTTGTTCCTGTTGGATTAAGCCTAAGGTGATCTAAACCTCCTGCTGGAGACTCGGAGCTCATACCATACATGGCTTGCACCCTTTACTGAGGCGCTGCTTGTCAACAGGCAAGGCGGGCAACTGCTTGGGGCCCCAGACCATTAGGGGCCCCCTGATTGCTCGCAAACTGTTAACCAAAGCAGTGGCCCAAGATGTACAAATTTTGCAATGACAGTAGGAGACCTCCCTAAGAGGGCCCCATCTGACAGCACTCACTCTCGTTGCCCTGCTAAGTGTTGCATGCATTATTGCTTTGAGAACCAGAGTTTGTCTATGAAAGCCAAAAAAAGAAAAAAAGAAGAGGAATTATCCTTCTACCGGAGAGAAAAAATAAACAGGGAAGAAGAGGAAGAGGAGGAAGCGTCGGGACTCTGGCAGACATGATGGTTATGAACTTGGAGGGCCCCCCAAATTGAGACTTACAGACTCTAGAATCGCCGCTGACCCTTTAGGATATTATGCAAAAAGGCAGCTGAATTTGGAATAGGTAAATAGGTGGTGAGAGAAAGTTGGATCTGAGCATAAATTGTCCGCCTTGAAACATAAATAAAAAGACGTCTTAGTCTGAGTAAAAACCCTTCACTTTACCTAAAGCTAAATCCAGTGACGTTTCATACTCTGTCATGTCTGAACAGGGCTGTGGTGTCATGGAAAAACTGGCTCTGTGTTCACTTCATGTTTATTTAACAAAGATAACCTTCTTTTTTTTTTTTTATTGAATGCCCTTCTGCCTCTCCTCCTCACCATGCTGTATAACTGTTGTCTCAACCGTTACAGGAAGACGGCGACCCTCCAGTTAATGAAAGTCTGAGCATTGAGAACACCCTGTGGGCCAGCACCGTTGTTGCCTCTGGTAAATATCTGACAGCTGGTGCAGCTAATAGCCAGGAAGTAGCGAGGGCCAGCCTTTGCTCTTAGCGTGCAGTTGCATTGCTTCCTTCACGACTGTTGATCTGATGACTTGTCTAACCAAACACACACACACACTTATCCTCACACACACACACAGAGGAATTAACGAGGTAGTCAGACATTAATAAACAGCTCCGGGGCAGCTAACTAAAATGGTTAAAATGGTGCTTCTTCCACAGCAGACCTGATCCACTCTAAGCCATGCTATCGTATGTAATCCATTAAACCTGCCTCCTATATTCCTAATGACATTAATTCACTTGAAAAAGTCTACCCCTGTCATTATTATAAGTCTGGGAAACATCTTCTTGACACACTATGTTTTATGTGGTGGCTTTTATTAAATTGACCTGCGGCAGCTTTTTTTTTTTTTTTCTTTTTTAACGTCTTTTTTCTCCCCCCCCCTCACTCAAGGCACAGTGGTGGGGGTTGTGATTTACACAGGCAGGGAGCTGCGCAGTGTCATGAACACCTCCAACCCCCGGCACAAGGTACAGTAGCGTGCACCAGAGCCTGAAGACCCGAGTACGAGGATATGTTTGTGTTTTGAGTTAAAGATATCGTCTTGTGACTTATTTCACTTTTTCTTAGTTTTGTTGATTTACTTTAATCTTCACAATAAATACAAACGGAGCATTTCTGTTGATATGACTCATAATGTTTGCTTCTGTTCCTCCTGCTTAGGTGGGTTTGTTTGACTTGGAGGTGAACTGTTTGACTAAGATCCTGTTTGTCGCCCTGGTGGTGGTGTCGCTGGTCATGGTGGCCCTGCAGCACTTCGCTGGCCGTTGGTACCTCCAGATCTTTCGCTTCATACTGCTCTTCTCTCACATCGTGCCCATCAGGTGCGGCTCGAGACTCACTGATTCCAAGTCGTCTCTTGTGTTGGATCTTGTGTATTTAGGAGAGCTAATTAAGTGTTTGTTTTTTTGATGCAGTTTGCGTGTCAATCTGGATATGGGAAAGATGGTTTTCAGCTGGATGATTAAAAAAGACTCCAAGATCCCCGGGACGATGGTGAGGGCGAGCACCATACCCGAACAGCTCGGACGCATCTCCTACCTGCTGACGGACAAAACAGGTTAGACTCCGGGCAAAGCATTTCATGAAAGCAGAGCGAAACTGCCTCTGTTTGTGTGGCCAAAAAAGAACCGCACAAGATTAAATAAGAGGTTATGATGCAGGGGATTTGTGCTGTGGAAGTATCCAGAAGGACAGAGTTAAGTCGTTTCCTACCCTAGTGGGGGTTTCTCTGTGGTTGGGGTTTCTTGCTCCTGCAGACCTGCTACTTATTGGGTCCTTAAATCATAAAAAAAAAGCCCCAAAGTCTCTCATCCGTACACACCTCCAGAGCACAACACCTCCTCCAGTGCACTTCCTCAGGCGCGAGGTGCTACACGTCAGATTTATAGCTCTCAAGCCCAATAAAAATGATCGGCCATTTCCCCGTCCAGAGCTCGAGGAGGCCGGTGGGGTCTGCAGGTCGGGGCTAATGTACGTGCCAGCCCCCCCCCCCCCCGAGGTCTTTTCTGATACACTGACGGAAAATGCTTTTAAAGTGAGTGTGAGGATACGGAGGTGGAGGCCTCTGGCCCAATCACCATATGTGAAACGCAAACTCTATTTAAGGACACGTATTCATGTTTGGTAAATCCAACGTGTGAAATAAGGAGAAAATATTTTACACATCAATGCAACAAGCAATGGATCTCATCCAAACTATAAAAAGAAAAGAAAACTTTTACCTAGACTTTAGTACAGACCAATACCAATGCAAAAAAAAAACATGTGTCTTACTGTTTTTTAACAGCTGCAAACTGCTTACTGTGCACAGATGGGATATGAATGCTATGGCTGTTGAATGGTCAGACTCGGTAAACCACACAGAATGATACCCAAACATTAAATCTCTGCGAAAATCTCTGTGAAATTTACACATCAAAACAGCAGAAATCAAGTTTATTCTGTGTAAATGTCTTTCTGAGTCTGACTGTCTACAATGAGTGAGTAAGTAAGACCCGTAAGTAAGTCCTGCCAGCTGTACTGTTGTCAGAGCTGTGTTTACATCATGTTTACATGGACGGGATGTATGCAGATCTGTGACATGATGCTTGAGTTCATCTTGAAATTGATTCTAAATTGTCTTTTTTTTTTATGTGATCGTCACCAGGAACTCTCACTCAAAATGAGATGGTGTTCAGGCGCCTCCATCTTGGAACCGTGGCATATGGGATGGACTCGATGGATGAAGTGCAGAGCCATGTGTTCAGCGCCTACACACAGGTGAGAAACGCAGAGAGAAGAAAAACTGAAAATGAGTCAAAATGTTAAAAAAAACAAAACAAAAAAAGTTGAAATTCCTAAATCTTTGCGGAGGGTAACGCAAACAGACAAAGGCATTGTTGTGGGAAACATATCAGTTTGTGATTATTGTTTGGTTGAATGCTTCCTGACCTCAGATGACACCCTTTGTCCCCCATTGACACCAGAGGTTAGTGAAGCAGGAAACAGGATTAGCCCACAAGCGAAGCACTGACCGGACTTCTTTAATGACGCTACCATTAACCCCCGGAACGCACGGCCTTCTAAAAATAGCGAGGCCACAATGCAGAGGCCAAAGTGTTCATATTTACTTTGCACATCTGGTTATGTTTACAGGCCACTATGGCGGCAATGATTGAGACGGGGGGAGAGCAAAGCGGCTAGTTACTCTGACTGAAACCTGCACGTCTTCATTTATTTGTCTTTTTGATGTGAAAATAAGTTAAAATCTGTGGAGCTGAACTAAAAAACAAACTATGAACATTTTAAGTCACTTATACGACTTACTTTTTATTGGTCACATTATTCGCTGTTTTTTTTTATTTTGCAACATCTGCTTCCCACTCTTCAAACAAGCTTGACCATATTGAAAACGTTCTCTTAGGATGGTGTTATATCTCTCTTTTAGACCCTCTATGCAATATCCTTTAGATCTGCTTCTTATTCTCTCCAGCCCACCCATGACCTCCCGGCCTCCAGGGCTCCAGCAGCTACAAAGGTCCGCAAGACCATCAGCAGCAGAGTCCACGAGGCTGTGAAGGCCATCGCCCTGGTGCACAACGTGACGCCCGTGTACGAGTCCAACGGGGTGACGGACCAGGCCGAGGCCGAGCAGCACTACGAAGACACGTGCAGGGTCTACCAGGCCTCCAGCCCAGATGAGGTACGACGGCCGGCCGCACAGAATGACGCACTCACTGGTCCAGTTTTTGTGTTATCAACAAAAGGGATGAACGCTTCATTGGCGACTGAGACAACCGGCTTCTACTGGTATAACAATATGAAAGTTACAAATATCGATATAATAATACCGATCTTAAAGGAACATTTCAGCCGATGGCAGATTCTGATATCGACGTTTTAAGCAATAAGTACCAAGTGAAAGTAAGATTAATAATTATATTAAGCTATGTACAAGGCGCAGGGAATTGAAGATATCAGTGAATACATTTTTATTTGTGTCGCGCCAATTCATAACAAGTGTTATCTCAAGGCACTTTACAAAAAGCAGTAAAAGAGGAACCTAAGAGAGCTCAGGAGCTCCCAGGAAAAGATGTGGGTAGTAACTGAGGGAGAGAAGAGAGAGAGATGAGAGAGAGAGGAGAGAGGGAGGAGAGAAGAGAGGGAGAGGAGAGAGTCAGAGAGAGTCAGAGAGAGAGGAGAGAAGAGAGAGAGAGAAGAGAGGGATAGGAGAGAGAGGGAGGAGAGAAGAGAGACAGAGAGAGGAGAGAGAGAGGAAAGAGAGACAGAGAGGAGAGAGACAGAGAGGGAGAGGAGAGAGAGGAGAGATGAGAGAAAGATGAAAGAGAGAGAGAGAGGAGAGATGAGAGAAAGATGAAAGAGAGAGGAAAGAAAGAGGAGAGAGAGATGAGAGAGAGATGAGAGAGAGAGAGAGAGGAAAGAAAGAGGAGAGAGAGATGAGAGAGAGAGGAGAGAGAGGAGAGAGAGAGAGGAGAGAGATAAGAGCTCAAGGTACGAGTTCCCCAGTTTGAGCATTTTGATCAATAACTTGTTTGTGCAAATTCTCTGATCAGAACATAAACTGTGTAACCCGTGTATCTCACGCTGAAGCTCATGGCGATCCAAATCAACGAAACAAACAAACTACCGATCTCAGGATGGAGGAGTGTGACAGTCGAGTACGTTATCTCTCGAGTGTCGAGAGGGAACATCCACAAAGCCAAACGCCCATTCCACATTTATGTCCACGATTTGTTTGTATATTCTTTGAACGTCAGGAAGGAGGACTGCAGAATTTGACTCGATCCATTTCCTGCAGCATAAATACGGATTTCCTTAATGTGCTCCCCAGCCCGTTGCACTTCTGCCCTTTTGAGTTTCCTCTTTGATAACATTGCTCAATAGAGCGCAGGACAGCTGTTGTGATTAAATATCTGCGGTTGATATTGTTGGAGGAAACTCTTTTTTTCTTCTTCTTCTTCTCGGGATGAAAGTCTTAACAGTTTGTTCTTGAAGAAGCAGAGCCCTGAATGGTGCTTTGTATCTGTTCAATCTAGGTCGAGATTCAGTTTGCTTTCCTACCACTCTCAGGAAGTCTTAATATAGGTCTGGTTTTTGGCTTTGACCTACCATGGACACAATATCAGTGACTGTTGCATGGTTTCACCAATAATGTTAAGGCATACTTTAATTATTCTCTCCTCTTATTTGAAAGTTAGTCTCATCTTCTATTGAAATGTGACCTACATTATGTGTGATTCACCCAGGAGAGTTCTTTTCTGAATCACTTTGCTTTACAGCTCATAAAAGAACGTGTCAGCCGTGCGGTGGGTTTTGCGTCAAACCGACTGAATCCAGCCGTTTTCAAAATCTGCAGCCAACCCAGACGCTGCTATTACAAGGTGGTGCTGCCGTCGTGGTGGTTAAATACCAGATCCAGAAATGCCTTCGCAGTGACTATTTGTAGACTGTGACTAAGATCAAACTTCATTTTTCCCCAAACCTGGATGACAAACTTTATGGTAGTTTTCTGACGTTCAAAGCTTTCCCAGTCAGGCATTGCCAGACTGCATGATCATCTCTTTCCAAAATAAGTCATTTCGAAACCTTAAAAATTTTACGTTTCTGAAATCCACTTTTGAAAAATCGGTAAGTTGTTTGTTTTCTTTCACCTCGGTTCATTTGGCCCGCTCTGCTATTAGACCTGCCAGAAGATGTTTGACGGATTAGGTATGTGATTTGGCGTCTGGTCTGGAAGGTATCGGGCGATGTCGTCTCCCCTTCATTTCTCTCCACACACACACACACACTCCTACACACACACACACACACACACACACACATACACGTTAGCTTAGCGTCATTAATGGATGTCATCTGCTGTGTCCTTCAGAAAGAAGCAAACAAACAAAAAACTATATTTTCAGTGGAGACATGAACATTTCCCTCGTTTATCAATCAATAGTGTTCGAGTGCTGAAAGAGCTTGCGCTATTGATTAAGTCACTGTGAGCTCTGACATCCCGCTCGGCCCAAAGTGGCCTTCACTGTTTTCTTTGTAACTCAAGAAAACATCATATTGATATAATGGCTTTACCATGATGATAGAATAATAAAAACCCTGAGCAGAGTTACTTTTCTCCTCTTGCTGTGTGCACCTGGATGACAAAATGTGTTGCTAAAACATTAGATATAAGCTATAACATGAATCTAAAAGCACCATTCCCCCCCCCCCCCCCCCCCCCCCCACTAAAGCTTTTACTATGTGTTGTTGATAGGTGTCGCTGGTGCAGTGGACTGAGAGTGTCGGTCTGACTCTGGTGGGAAGAGACCAGTCCTCCATACAGCTGCGGACCCCTACTGGACAAATCTTGAACTTCACCATCCTGCAGATATTCCCCTTCACCTATGAGAGCAAGAGGATGGGCATCATAGTGCGAGTGAGTGCTGAGGTGTTGTTGTTTTAGTCATCAGAAGTTACATTGTGTGCATTTTGCTTTCCTCTCACTTTGAAGAAATTAAATTCCTAGTTTGCAAAATAGCTTTTAAAACAGTTTTACTTATTTGTGGGTTTAAATGACAAACAGGAAATGCAGGTTTTTAAATCCCCTTTAAGAGTGGCCTTAGACACACATGGCTACCACATGTGTGGATAGAAAAAAGAAAATCTGAAAGTGATTGTTTTTGCCGCTGACATGTTTAGATTGCAAAAAAAAAAAAAAAACCCTGTCAGTACAGAATAACAGAAAAGGTTTCTGAAGAAATCTTTTTTTAAAGTTAGGATCAGATTTTTTAACCACAAACAGTCATTACAGCACTCTCTTCAAAGCCAGCAGACGCCATCGACGAAAACAGTCATTTTACTTTGCACAACATGCAGCAATGCTGGTCTATCATTGGCTTGATTCTTTAGTGTGTTTGTGCTATTGCGTTGTGTTTGATGTGAGTTAACCCTCTGAAACACCAGAGTCAGACAATAAAACAAACAAGCTAACCGATCAAGGCAGCATCAGGCCGGCAATTCAGGTTTCCTGGAAGCTCAAAAAATAACAGTTTTTCTCAATGGAGTCTGGCTGCCTTGAGGACATTCATACACTGTAAAAAAAAAAAAAAAAAAAACGTGTTGTTTGAACTTTAAAAGGTTAGTGTCTTAAAATCTTAACTTGACTGAATTTACAAATGAAGTGGAGATGGATTTGTATTAATTCAAAACTAAATAAAGATCCTTCCTAGACAAACTAAGTTGTGCTTTTAAGCTTTTAGTTAATCCAGCTTTCAGTTGTTTCATCAGCCCGGTATTTCCTTTTATTTAATGACTAAACTAAGATGATTCAGATTCAGGTTCAGACAACTTTATTAATCCCAGAAGGGCAATTCAGTTCCACAGCCTACCGAGTCATTGTTGCTATAGGTAACCACTGCTCCAAATAGCCCTATCCTATAATGTCAACATAGTTAAATATTCATGTTTGATTCAACTTTCATATGAGGTGTCTCCTTTAAACTCTTTCAATCGTTTTTGTACGTTGGAACACTTTACATTCGCTGAGATAACTTAAACTATAAAATACTTAGGTGTCTCCTTTACACTTACTGCTAGTTTAAGTGAATATGAATCAGGGCTGTGCTCAAATATCGATATGGTAATATATCGTCACGTGCTCCTTGCAAATACTGTACATGTATTGATAAAGAATCGATATGGATGCAAAGCTTTGATGACATTTTTGAAATACACGTTGACTTATGGTGCAGTTCACAATAACACTAAATATTTAAATATTTGAATGTAGTTATAGGATCTCTGAGGACCTGAAGTGAAGTGTTTGAAGTTGTAGGATCCTTAATATGACTCTGCTGTTATTCTCAACAATAAAGAACAGCTGTTGTAGGACATAGGTCATTATCCAAAATCAATGAATATGACCATATGTATCATATCCTGGCCTCTTTCTCGTGGTACGCATCATATCATGGGATTGTGGGAAATACCCAGCCCTGCTATGAATTACAAGTTACCATAACTTGTTGTTTTTTACAGTGTATGTAAGAGCATGTAAACCTAACTAAAAGTTCTATTACTATAGCAATCATTTCTTTGGCCTATCATTCATACAACAACATATAAAACAATAGAGCCACAGTTTATGAACACTGGAGTTCCCCTTCATTAATAAGAGTGATTTCCTTCAGACACAGTGTGGGTCAGTGCTTGTTGCTAGGAGGGTAATTTTGGTCTGTACACTGACTTTAACAAGACAAACAGCCGATAATAGGATCGGTATTAAAGCATATTATCTGAGAAAAACCTCACCTTTACTAACCTGTGACTAACTCTGATGACTAATATTATTTGTATTGGCCCGGTCTAACGCTAAGGAAGCCTGGGATTTTAAAAAGTCAACTTCCTTATGAAAATATTTTCAGACGTTTTTTTTTTTTATTTTTTTTTTGAAACCCCGTGAGGATACCAAAATAAGTTGCGCATTTCCAGGCAACACAGAATCACAAAATAGTGCACGTGCACCTTCGCTCACGTGGGCACACACTGGAAATCCTTTCTGAGTGGAACACACTGGAGTGTTTATTTTCCTATTTCGTCTCATCCTGAATACACTTGTGTGTTTGTTTTTGGTTTTTTTAGGACGAATCCAACGGAGAGATCACTTTCTACATGAAGGGTGCTGATGTGGTGATGGCAGGCATCGTGCAGTATAACGACTGGCTGGAAGAGGAGGTATTAATCCTTCTTTTTCCCCCCTTTAGACATGATAAAGATGTTAAAAAACAGAGATTTAATACCTGTTATAGAAGCTTCAGACATTATTAGACTTTGTGACATGCTAAATCCAGATGTTGCTGACTGTTTTCTAGTGCGGAAACATGGCGAGGGAAGGCCTCAGGGTCCTGGTGGTCTCCAAGAAGTCTCTGACAGAGGAGCAGTATCAAGACTTTGAAGTAAGTGGCAGCTCAGGAGATAACAGGCTGATAACAGTTTAACATGTAGTTCGCCCCCCCCCACCCCCCCCACCCCCCCCCCCCCCCCCCCCCCCCCCCCGTCTTGTGTTTGATGAAGCCGTAACAGCTGTAAACTTCAGAGATATCAACAGATGTGAGACATTCTCTTACTCACATTAAAATCTCCAATCGGGCTGATAAAAAACAGAATGATATGTTCTGCAGACATGTTCAAGTATTTGGAAATGTCAGAGTGTGTTGTTTGGTAATTAGAGGGTCCAGCCCGTGCCCCCCGCCCTCCCACACACACACACATACACACACACACACATACACACACACACACACACACCCAGGCCCCACTCATTGTTTGAGCAGGGCAGGGCTTGCCTCCCCCTGCAGTCTTCAAGCCCCAGGCCCCTCGCTGAAGTGTATAATTGTGTGTGCAGAGCTGGTGGGCAGCAGTGAGTCACCGACTGAGTCACACACAGAGTTTGTGTTCCTGTATGAGTCACCCTCAAATTGTTTTCGCTTTATCTCATTCCCAAATTGCCCTGGAGTTGGAGCGCCGTAAGAAGGGCGTTAACCAATTGATCACGGCTGTATTTCCAGATTTTTCTAAAAAACATTGACGTTTTCAGGGGCTGCTTGCAAACAAATACTGGGGTTGTTTGAGTAGCTTGATATGTGATAGCATGACGTCTCGGTGCATGTTGAATGGTGTGTTTCATGCTGCACACCGTTTCATCTTCAGTGTGGGGAAAAGATCTGCTCATGTTTGCGCACTGGGCAAGGATCCCCCGTTGAAGTTTTCTGTACATTCAGAGTGTTTCTTGTGATTCTGAAGCTTCTATTTTACACAGTTTTTGCTGATATCTTCTCTTTCTCGATACCCTGTTTAGTCTCTCAAAGATTGTATTTTACTTCACAGAATTATATCCTCTCAAACTAATAAAAAAAAATTCCCTACTTGCGCCCAAGGCACGGTATGTACAGGCCAAGCTCAGCGTGCACGACCGCTCCCTGAAGGTGGCCACAGTGATCGAGAGCCTGGAGATGGAGATGGAGCTGCTGTGTCTGACCGGGGTGGAGGACCAGCTTCAGACTGATGTCAGGCCCACGCTGGAGATCCTTCGCAATGCAGGCATCAAGGTCCGAGGGGGGGGGCTGGATTGCTTCATAGCTCATAGTAGCAACAATTTAGACATAATAGTAAGACTAGAACATGTGTTTTTAATGTCCAGATACATAAACGTGCCTCATGCTTCTACAAAGTAAGATGAAACAAGACTGTGGGGAATCTTTGATGCTTTGTAAATGAAGTTTGAAGTGATGGTTTGTTGGCACACTTGAAGTAGTTTTTGTAGTAGTTATTTATTTATTTATTTATTTTTTATTACTTTACTGCAGGCTGTTTTACTTCATTACAAGTTGTCATATTTCATCCCCAATTTTGTTCATCCTGGCACATTTTTATATATATATTTTTAAACATACAAGAATACATACAACATGAAATAAAATAAAAATAAAGAAAAATCCAAAGAAAAGGTACGAAGAGAAAAAAATAAATAAATTAAGATTTAGAAAGAAAAAATAATACTAATAATAAGAAAAGACATAATAGTAAGACTAGAACATGTGTTTTTAATGTCCAGATACATAAACGTGCCTCATGCTTCTACAAAGTAAGATGAAAGAAGACTGTGGGGAATCTTTGATGCTTTGTAAATTAAGTTTGAAGTGATGGTTTGTTGGCACACTTAGAAAATATTTGACCACATTTTTGTGGGGATGAGTATTTTTTTATTTTTCTGCACATCAATGGCATGAATGAAATGAATCAGCATTTTAAACTCTGCTTTGACTTTCTGTAAGACATCCAAAACATCCAGCAAATAATCAAAGTTACGCCTTGTGTTTGTGTTCTGTTTTCTGCTTAATTTCTTCAGCAGTTACAGTTTGATTGATTTGGACAGTTGTAACAGCGTCTGGATTATTTTAACTGTTTTAACAGACACGGAGAAACAGTTGCTTTATGTCATAACAGATTCAAGCATATTGTTCTTCAATCATCATGTGCATTTAAAAAAAGACGTTTCTTTCTGGTCTCTTTGTAGGTTTGGATGCTGACAGGAGACAAGCTGGAAACGGCCACATGCACCGCAAAGAACGCCCATTTGATCACCCGCAACCAGGACATCCACATCTTCAGATCCGTAAGTGCCTGGATGAAGACCCCTTCTTCCTCTTACCATGTTATGAAGTGGGTTGTAGTTGATTTTAGTCCCACAGGGTTCATCCTAGTTCACTTCAGCGGTGACAGCTTCCTGACCCCCGTCGACCTGCGGGCATCCATCCTCTGAGCGACCCAGGCCCATGAGCTGGTGGTCATACGGCCCCACAACAACTATGCATGCAGTACAGGCCAACATCTACAGCTGAATAAATCACCTCCCACCAGTGAAAGCATCCAAACCACTGTCAAAGAGAACAAACAGGCCTTCGGTCACACTCACACTCACACACACACACACACACACACACACGCACACACACACACACACACACACACACACACACACACACACACAGAGGAGAAACCAGCTGAACCACTCCCAGAGGGAACATCCACAGGGCTCACTTCCTAATTTGTTTTGCAGCTTTTCTGACTCTCACCGCCCCGGCTTTGATAGTTCCCCTCCTGCTTTCCCCTC
This sequence comes from Labrus mixtus, assembly GCF_963584025.1. Lineage (NCBI taxonomy): Eukaryota > Metazoa > Chordata > Actinopteri > Labriformes > Labridae > Labrus > Labrus mixtus. The sequence goes on from NC_083626.1 coordinate 25,853,899, forward strand.
TGGAGCCGTGCCAGAGCAGAAGGAGCGCCTGCCATATAGGAAGGTTACAACTTGCGTACAACTGCGGTTAACTGGAAGGGAATAACAATGGCTGGCAGGGCTTGAAAATCCCCTGTCCCAGTGGACGGGGGGAGTGCTGACTGGGCCTGCAACACATACATCTGGATTAGTTTCCTGGTGGCCACTAGGGTCCTGATGTGGATTGACGTATGAATAGTCAGCGGTTGAAGGATATTCATTCCAGAGCATAGCTCTTGTTGACGGATTAACACCATGCCCTGTCAGAGCTGCATTTTTGGAGAATGTTTAAATCTATATTTGAACCTGACGCCATTGTCAGGAACCTCAGGTGATTTTAGAATACAGAGCTTTTCTTCCCCTCCCAGTTTACATTCCAACTTTTCCCAAGATTGTGTGAACAGTTTGCTCGAAACCTCCCATTTGAACATTTATAAGAAGAACTTCATTTATACCTAATGAGTTTATTATTAGGCAAATCATATTTTGTATTGGGGCTGCACGGTGATGCAGTGGTTGGAGAAGGTTCCTGGTTTGAATCCCTGTCACACAGGAGCCTCGCTGAGTGGAGTTTGCATGTTCTCACCTTTTCTTGTGTGGGTTCTCTCCAAATACTTTGGTGAATATAACGATATTATTTAACAAAAATCTGTTTGGTTTTTTTTTAGTAATATTTTCAAGAAATTGTAACCAGGGGCCAAAAATTGATCACAGATAATTGACACTCACTTTTTGGTCGTGACTTTGACGTTGTCTCTCACAGGTTGATGGTGAGAATTGACCGCAGTAATGTGCTAAAATGATCTGAGACAAACCAGATATAAGAAGTGTTACATTAAAAACATATTCAAGTGTCTGCTCATCGTCATCAAGGCAAAAAAAAGAATGATAAAACAAATAGAGAAAATACTTATGCAAATGTAAGAACACTAACATTTGTTTGTGTCCTCATGTTAACCTCCAACAATGTGTCTATGTTCAAACAGTTATTCTATCACCATCACTGTCAGGAGAGAAAAAGTCTGACAGATATTCTCCAAAGGTATACTGGATAAAAGCCTTCGTTTAATAGAAGTGTAGATATATTTCAGTTCAAACATCCGGCCTTATCAGTCTTATCATGTTCTGCAGGAATTCAAAAACACAGTGTCACTCTTTACAGCTACCGGTCTGATAGCAATCAGGATGCACAGCCAAGATTGTCATCTTTGATCGTTGTGTGTGTGTGTGTGTGTGTGTGTGTGTGTGTGTGTATTCATATTCATGACTGTGGTTGTCATTGCCCTAGGTGACAACCCGAGGGGAAGCCCACCTGGAGCTCAATGCCTTCAGGAGAAAACACGACTGTGCGCTGGTGATATCGGGGGACTCGCTTGAGGTAAAGCATTCTGTGTGTGTGTGTGTGTGTGTGCGTGTGTGTGTGTGTGTGTGTGTGTGTGTGTGTGTGTAACCCTCCTCCAACTGACTCGTCTCTCTTTATGAAACTCTGTTTTTGATGCATGATAATATCACTGCTCTGGAAGTGGTCTCTGTGGTTAGACTCTCTCTCTCTAATCCACAGCAGGAGTTAAACTGTAACTGTCTTTCGTTGAGATGTGCAGTTTTGATCGGTTACGCGTGTCGGTCTGAAGATGCTCACCTGTCCGTTGCGGTGGCTTTTCCTGCAGGTTTGTCTGAAATACTACGAGTACGAGTTTATGGAGCTCGCGTGCCAGTGTCCCGCTGTGGTTTGCTGCAGATGCACCCCGACCCAGAAGGCTCAGATAGTCAAGCTGCTGCAGGAGCGCACTGGCAAGCTCACCTGCGCCGTAGGTGAGTCGAAAACATCAACGGCCCAACAGCTTTTTCATCGGAGAGTTCAGACTGTTTAGATTTCAGCTTTTTCACCATTTAACCACTTCTTCTTCTTCTTCTTCTTCTTCTTCTTCTTCTTCTTCTTCTTCTTCTTCTTCTTCTTCTTCTTCTTCTTCTTCTTCTTCTTCTTCTTCTCTTTTTCCACATCCTCCTAAAAACACATTTCGGCCACAAACCTCAAACCCTCGTTCATAATCTGCTCTCTTCCATCCTTAATCAATATCAATCAAACACTTAAATCAAACAATTAAATCAGAAGAGCAGCACTGATTTAAACATGCAAACATTTTAATATACAGTTCTGTTTATTCCCAAGGTGTGGGGGATAATTAATATTGTCTCTCTGAAGTCAAATTTTAACTTCAATTTTAATTTCTTGGCAGACAAAAGAACTCGGTTACATGTTTGGATGCCTTGAATCTCAAAGTGTTTCATTAATAAATGTTGTTTTTACACTCTTTTGTATTGCATCATATCAGAGGCCACGCCCCTTTAAGCATTTATCTGGTAAATTCCTATCAAATGTGTCATTTTAATGAATTTGGCCGTACCTCTGATCACTTATCAGGCCACACTAAGGGAGTGTCTTGTGAAATACGCTCGGACAATTCTCTTTCAGAGTTTGTATCGGTGAGTCACTGATGTGAGGCCTGACACCTCGATGGCTTTTGTTTTTCTCTTAGGGGACGGAGGAAACGATGTCAGCATGATCCAGGAAGCCGACTGTGGCGTGGGAGTGGAGGGAAAAGTAAGACTCTCCAACTCATCCCTTCACACTGACGTGCCGCTCTCACAGATTCTGTTGCTCTGTGTTTCCTGTCAAGATCTCTCTCATGTTCAGAGACAGATGATTCCTCTTTTTTCTTTTTTTCTTTTGAGGATCTATTGTCTGAGAAGAGGAAGCAATAATGACAGGATGCTTTTGTGCTCGAGTGAACGTATAAGAGTGTCTCTGAAGTACACCTTTTGTACTTCTCACAACACTGTCAGACACGGACTTCATACACGTCGGAAATAATCGCTTATGGAGATGTATTTGACTTATACAGAGAATTTTCATGCTAAGACTTAGAAGTAAAGATTAATATAACTCCCTTATTATGTTACAATGTTATAATTCACTTAGCAGACCTTATTATACAGATGAAGTTTCACACAGCAGCTAGTTAGCTTAGCTTAATGTAAAGATTGGAATCATTGAGACACAACTAGAAGAAATAGTGATGGTTTTACTTCTATGTTTAAAAACAAAAAATCAAATAATATATAAATGTAATTTGTACAGTAGAGGTCAGAAAATATTGATTTATGTAAAAATCGAGATTCTTATCTTCTGATGGTTAAACACACAATACATAAAAAAGTGTTTCCACAGTCATGAATAAAACATCAGTTACCACTCAAGTGATCATACACACACACACACACACACACATTTAAACATAGTAATTATTTGTATGCTTAGGAGAATAGATATGTTTTGTTTTAAAAGTAGATATATTAGTGATGGACCACAGGTCAGCAGGAAGACCTCCACCTGATGACCTGAAGGTCCGGGTTGGGTTGTAGTATTTGAGCAAGTCAGAAATGAAGCCCATCATCTGGAGTATTGGACTATTTTCTGACTAATGGAGAAAACGTGAAGAATAATTAATAACAAGACTAATGCATCCTGTTTATTACAGATGAATTAACAGTACTTGAAATCTGCAGCTCACATGCTGAAAGGATTCTGTTTTTTTTACTTCATGCTTGGAGGTTTTTTTCCACCTTCAATCTGAGATTTATGTTTCCAGTTGAACTTGCTTCATGTTTGTCATTTTAAACCAAAAAGGTCAACGTTTCAGGTCAGTGAATACTTCTTGCAGCTTGTCCTCACATCCCTCTTGTGCTGTGTGTTCGACAGGAAGGAAAGCAGGCCTCGTTGGCCGCAGACTTCTCGGTGACTCAGTTCAAACATTTAGGCCGTCTCCTCATGGTCCACGGTCGGAACAGCTACAAAAGGTCTGCAGCGCTTTGCCAGTTCGTCATCCACAGGAGCTTGTGCATTAGCACCATGCAGGTAGGGTACAACTCAAACACGGTTCTGATGAAGAAGTATGTAACTCCATCGTGTGTTGAATGGCAAATTATAGAAGTTACTTACTGTATATAAATTGCCAATCTGGTGTGTTGTCATAACATGAAACATCTGCATCATACTGAGTTAAAAGTCCTCATGTGCTGTGGAAGAGTGGGTTAATCTCTCTTAATTGAACGGCTGGCTGTTTGATCCCCAGCTGCTGCGGTCAATATGTCCTTGGTGGGACACTGGACCCTAAATTACTCAGGCTAGCTTTGACAAAGGTGTTTAAATGTGTGAATACGATAAGTTAGATCCTGATTTACATACTGACACTTTGCACAGCAGACTCTGCCATCAGTGTGTGTCAAAGTGTGAATGGGACATGATGTTAATTGTTTTGCATAAATCCAAATTGTCATTAATTTATCAAATAATGCTGTCGAACATTAGAGGGAAGAAAGACTTGTAATAAAACTAGATCAACTATGTGTTAGAAAGGTGTAAATAAAAATTTAATCTGCTACACAGACAGAAAAATATAAAAAGAGCTCTCATTCCCTTCTGACTAAACGGTTCAAAAACTTCATAACCCAGAAGGCACCTGGGCTAGTTGCCTTCTAAGGCCTATCTAAGGCCGTTCCCTATTGGATAGACTTGACCAGTGCTTCTGTTAGGTGATTACATGTAAATACATGAATGAAAAATATGAAAAAGTGATAACACATCATTTGTTTGATAAAATTCGCTGCAGCAGGAAGACTCCACTTCAGTTTTCATATGTGCTCAATTACCACAGCAGCCGCACCAGCAGTCCCCAGGCTGGAGTCGTGCAGCAGTCTTCTGCACGCAGTAATTCCTCCACACTGTATTCTAGCTCACACAAGTAACCCTGAATGTCTGACTCCTATGTTAAAATATTAAAATCAGAGTTTGGCTGTTATATGAGCAGGGAGCTTGTCTTGTAGTTAACACTGAGCGAACTGAAACATTGGTCATTAACGTATAATATCAAGATTTGAGTGATACTTAACTGGTTGAAAACCTGCAAGTTTCCCCTTTGACTCAAAACTGAGATTGAAAATGTAACTCCCACAAAATGATGCTGCAATCAGTACAAATGTTCAGTTTAAAGTGATAACAACGGCTTATGGATACTTTGACTTTGTGTATTCAAAGAGCAGCGTTTCTTTTATAACGGATAATAGTCTAAAACTTCAGAGACTATCAATCCTACATTTAAAGAAGACAAAATGTTGTTGAGTCATTTGCTGTTAGTTCAGGTTAGAGTAAGCATTGAAAGTTGCTTGCACTAGGATGAAGAAGTTAAGTTTAGCCCTCAGCTTTAAGTGTTTTGCACAGTGAGTCAAAGCAATCATAAAATCTTTATAAAAGCATCTGAAAAAGAACGTGTGCTATGTTAAGGTGTGGGCAGAGAGACGTGGGTTATGTTTATCCACAACACCTAGAATCTAAATGTGAGGAGGAAATGATTGGGGTGAGGCAGGGAGACGTTTCAGGGGTGGTCATGGAAGGGTGGAGTGCACCATGATGACTCAGAGGACTTAGCCAGTGGTGCCCTTCTGAGCCCCCCCTCAACGAACACACACATTCACACACAAAATACACAACACCGTCCAAAAATCTCATTCCCATGTCCCGGTCCAACCTCAGCCCCCGCCTGGAGGGACAGCACATGACTCACTGCACGGTGGACTTTGGGGTTTCAGGGAGGCCCTCCTCCGCATGTCTCACATTAACACCAACCACAGCCGCAGCTGTGACCCGTCTGCTGTGGGGCCGCCGGGATGACAGGCTGACGGCTCAATATCGGCACCAGCCATATGTTAAAGACACAAGTTAGAATTAGTCAGAGAGGTTTCACTCTCTCCGGCAGGGTGCTGCGGTAGAGAGAGGAGGATATCAGTGTTTGAGTGTGGTAACCTTTTTATTTGTGTGTTGCAAAGTTAGATCGATGTTATGTCTTGATTTTTTTTGCATTTCTATGATGAAAAAAAAAAAGAACTCCTGGCTATTATTTCTATCAGTTGGTTTTCAGGAAGTGGTGCTCCTCATTTCCTCCTCTATCATCTGCAGTGTTATTTTATGTCATAAAGATTTCTCATTAACTAGTTTGGTTGTCTCCGTTTCTTCAGGCTGTCTTCTGCTCTGTTTTCTACTTCGCTTCAGTCCCACTCTACCAAGGATTCCTGATCATCGGGTGAGATACAAACTCTGAATGACGATGACTTATCAACAGAGCATTTGGCCGCCTTGTTCCCATGGCATTTCCTCTGGGTGTTCGACTGTTGAAATGCGAGCAGGGGGGAAAATCTGAATATATTGAATACTGTTCTGACACACAGTGAAATGTGTGAAACTCATTTTATCTGGACCATGTCCCCCCCCCCCACACTGTTGTTTCAGATACTCCACGGTGTACACCATGTTCCCCGTCTTCTCTCTGGTGCTGGACAAAGACGTTAAATCTGAGGTGGCAATGTTGTACCCTGAATTGTACAAAGATCTCTTAAAGGTATTTATTCCCTCACTGGGACCACTGAGCTGACAGAAATCGTTAGAATTCAGAACTCTAAATGCACAGTGGTAAACATGATTGCTCTTTTCTTCACACAGGGACGACCGCTATCTTTCAAGACATTTCTAATATGGGTCTTAATAAGTATTTATCAAGGTAAGGAAGAGTCTAAATGATGCATAATAACCTAGAATAAAAACAGATTAAAAAAGACAGTATATAGAAACGAGTAGTCAAAGATCAACAGAGTGCAAACATACTGAATCATAGAGTCACCAAACACTTATTTTTAAAGATTGGTGTGCCTCTAGGAAGTGTACTGGGACATCAAGGGGTTTTTGTCTGGGATAGACGGTCCCTTAAAAAAAATGTATTTCCAATATAATTCCATCATTACGGAAAACAAGCAAGAATTAGAAAGTCACATCTCCTCAGGGCCCCGTTGTCTTTCTGAGTTTGTCCCTCTTTTTAACTCCACAGGAAGCATCATCATGTACGGGGCGCTGCTGCTCTTCGAGTCAGAGTTCGTCCATATCGTTGCCATCTCCTTCACCTCCCTGATCCTGACGGAGCTGCTGATGGTGGCTCTAACCATCCAGACGTGGCACTGGCTCATGATAGTCGCCGAGCTGCTGAGCTTGGCCTGCTACGTCGCCTCGCTCGTCTTCCTGCACGAGTTCATAGGTGAGTTAACACCATCGTATAGTAGGGACATAAACTCATATATTAGACACACTGAGCCTGATTTTTTATCATTTTATTTTTGCTGCAGCCTCAGTGATGTTTTTGTGTTTCTGCCGACCTTGAAATTATACGTCAGCACTCCGCAGTGAGGGGCGGACATGCTTATTCATATTACGCCTCTGGTGTACAATAAGCTGAATATTAGGAAGGCTAAAGGTCAGAGCAGTGAAAAATTGTCCTCCTGTAGTATCAAAGGGGAAATGTCAACCATCCTGTTAGTTTCCTTTGCACTGCCAAGGTTTATGTTTTTTATCACATTGACGACGGGTTACAAAGAAACAGACTCATCGCTAGAAGGTCGTGTTGTTGGCATTTATACAACTCTGTTACAGCCTGCATGTTTCCACGCTATTTAACGTCTATTTACTCGAGCATGCAGGAAAAAAAAGAAGCCAATTTTAGTCATGCCAAATTAAGACGCGCGACTTCTACAATACTCTAACCGATAGAATTCCCAGTCTTTATTTTCAGCTTTATGTGAGGCGTGGATTTCCATTTTCAGCCTACAATCTCGACCACTGAGGATCATGACTGGCATGTGGTCAAGTGAACCCTTTTGGACAACTTTTTCTCCTTCTTGAAGTCAGACTGGAATAGACTTAAAGGTTATTCCTCTGATGCATGGACAGTTCAAACACTTTGTTGGACAGTTTCCAAGTCAGTTTGCTCAGGTTTATTTTTCTTTATTCCTCCTTTAGGGACTGAAATGGTTCCAACGCTGAAAGATGAACTTTACTCACTTTTCTATGCCAGAGGTTTTCAAATGCCAAGATAAAATTTGAGGTGAAACTTTCAGATGTTTGCCCGTTTTTTGAGACAACTGCGAGATGATTTTGCGGTTAATTTGGTACATCGTTGGCGCTGCAGCAGGAGTGGCGTTCTCAAACACAGAGCGTAGTGCTTCTTATAGGAGCCTTAAGTCAGTCAGTCAAACATGAACACAGAAATGCTACCGATGTTTTTATAGTCAGTAAGTTGTGCTTTCTAATGTTTTTAAGAAACTCATTAATCCACCTTGAAATCATTCAGAAACAAACACTCCTCATACCCGAAGAACGATACTGACAATCCTCATATTTTAAGTTTTCTTGAAGATCCAGAGGTAGTTGTTTTTATTTCTGTTTTTGCAAACAGGGACTTATATACTATACTATACTTTGGCAAACATGTAGCTTTGTTTAGCCCATAGATTCCTCCGTCTCCACGGCAACATTATACTTTCCGTTTACAGCGCTCAAACCCTCAAATTATGGTAACTGAAACCTAGAAAGCACGTTCTTCCCTGAAATACGATTCCAGATATACAGATGTGACCTGACCTGATTTTTGTCAAATCTCAGTAAACCTACGATTACAATGAAAGTGTTAATTGTCAAAAACTTTGCATGAAATACATTTTTTAATGATGCTCAGAAGTGTATGTCTGTATCCCTCCCACCTCATTCTGACCTGTGACTCTTTTGGTCTGTGGCAGACGTGTACTTCATCACCACGGTGTCGTTCCTGTGGAAGGTGACCGTCATCACGCTGGTGAGCTGTCTGCCCCTTTACATCCTCAAGTACCTCCGCAGACGCTTCTCCCCTCCTAACTACTCCAAGCTGACCAATTAAAGACTCGACAGGAGCCTCCGGGTCTCTCTTCCCTTTTCTTGCGTGGAAAAAAAAAACAAAGATGGCTGACTTCATCCAGCAGAGCCTGCGCTTCTACCAGAGAGTCAGACGTGGATCTATGCCCTTTAATTTATCAGACTCTGAGACGTTGAAGACAAACAGTTTTGTGTGGGACAGATTGTTTACTGAGAAAAAAAAAAAAGAGAAGCACTTTAACTTGCTACTGATGTTTGATGCAAAGGCTGACTGATCATTTCTGTAAGTGGAGAACGACTGCAGTGAATTGAAGGTTGAATCAGTTCAACCAAACGTATGATTGCCAGCTTTCAGCGCAGAATTATAAAAATCTGTTTAGCCTGTTGGGAATATGTGGAGGCATCAAATCAGTAAATGATGCAGGTGAAGTTTGTTTTACAATGTCGAAAGTCACATCAAGGAAAGTGAAGGGAAAAATGTTTCAGTCCTATGAATGTGTCTTTGGTGGTGGAGCTGATTTCCTCTCATCCTAGTTCCACCTTCAAGCTGACTCTATTGTTAAACACTGATCTTGACGGAGTTGATTCACGCTCTCCTTAAACAGTGACTTCTAAAAAAGCAGTTTGAGAAATACACGGTTTAAAAAAAAAAAAAAAGTTCACCGGCTAGACTTTGCATAAAACAACACGTCTGCAAGTTTGTGTATTTGTCGGTGCGTCACGGCGAGGTGGAGCAGTTGTTTATTTTAGCATGACCCGTGATGTCTGATGTTAAATCTGTCATTTGTCTCTTTGTACACGGACCCCTTTGAGTTGTTAGTGTTTGTGGAGCGCGGTCACAACAGCCGCGGAGGAGAGTCAGTTATTTGTAGCTGTTTTGTCCGCAGGAGGATTTTTTGCAGCCTCTCTTGTGGCTCCTCAGCGGGGCCCAGCGCCGGCCGGCCCGCTCTTCAGCGTTGCATGATGACTCACTGTAACAGTGACCTAAAGCCATAACTGAAAATACCCCACTGACTCCAGTCCTGTCGTCTAATCCAGGGCCCCCCCCCCCCTCACTTCTGCTAACCTCTACAGTTCAGCTGTGACAGAAAAAAAAGGGAACAAATCACCTCTGCTTCGTCTAATACAATGTGAATATTGTCAATAAGTATTACTAATACTGCGCACTGAGAGAGAACAGAAAACACCACACTCCTCACTTTTCATTCCACCTGTGGTCTGAAGGTGAAGAAGAGACTGTAAATAATCCGCAGCTAACAGAATAACACGATCACAGTCGCACACTTCAAATCCTTTCAGGCAAAATGTCACTTTTGTCTCGGATCTAAAATGTGTCAAAATGAGCGACCAGGGTGCCATAAATCATCTTTTTTTTTTAAACTGAAATCTCAATCCAAACTGAATTCAGTGAGCTATTTGCACAGACTTTTTCTTTTTGTACAACTGATTATTTATATTTTTATGTTGTCAAAAGAATAAAAATTATGCTAAAATGGTTTGGTTGCTTGTAAATAACCTGTTTGTTTAATTTATTAACATGTTTTATTTAACGGTTTATTTAATCACACTCAAATGAGCGGAAACATAAAAAAAGGGAGAGCTGTGTTGATGTCAATGTTGTGATGATGAATAAATCTCATGCTTTCTTTACTTGTGACACTCATTTCCATGTAGACCTCCACCACATTATTTTTTTTTCTCACTTGGATATGATGGCTGGTAATGATCAAACAATATTCATAACTTTTGTTACCATGGCAACTGAAAAACAAGTTGTAGACAGCCAATACTGTTTAATTTCTTGTTTTCAATCATCAAAAACAGCGAGCGAAATCCTATCCACTGTCTTAATTGCATAAATATATCACACAATGGGGCGCCGGTGGCCTGGTGGGTGGTGTGTGCGCCCCTTGTACGGAGGCGGTGGTCCTCCCCGGTGTGGCTCCTTTCCTGCGTGTCATTCCCCACTCTCTCTCTCTCTCCTGATTTTCCTGCTCTGTCCACTGTCCTGTCTCCAACTAGAGGCATAAAAATCCCCAAATAAATCTTTAAAAAAGATATATATATATTGCACAATGTATTAGTGAGATTGTGTGTAGAGGTTTGATGGATTAATCCCTTTCCTATGCACCTGTCTCATGAAGTAAGTTTTTTTTTTTTCTCTTTTCAAAATCGATCACTAAACAAACAGTGATTGTATCATTTTTTAAAACATGCTGTAAGTATCCCAAAGTTTTGCTAACCTTTATTCTATGTGATGATTTAAAATGGTTAGACGACCAAATGAACATTCAGGAAAGATAGATTGTTTTATTCTGTCACCTGAGACTTTCCCGCTTGTGTTCCTCGTCTTTACCCACAGCCCCAAGTCCTCATCCATCCATTATCTATACCGTTATCCCGTTCGGGGTCGAAGGGGCTGGAGCTGATCCCAGCATTTGGCGGGGTACTACCTGGACTGTTCACCTGTCAATCACAGGGCTGCCATACAGACACACTCACATTCACACCTACATACAATTTAGAGTCACCAGTTAACCTAACGAGCATGTCTTTGGACTGTGGGAGGAAGAAGGAGAACCCGGAGAGAACATGAAAACTCCACTCATAAAGGCTCCTCTCCAACGGGGGATTGGAACCAGGAACCTCCTCGCTGACAGACCACTGTACCACCGAGCAGACCCCCCAAGTCAAAAACGTAGTGCTGGTTTCAAATACAGCTTCTTTGTTTTTGATTTTTTGGAGGTTTCAGAAATGTTTCCTAAAAAGCTGGGCCCCATAGTTTTTAACAAACATGACGCAAAGGAGTTTTTCCAGCTCCAGATTAAACGTTTAAGAAAATGTTTTTATAAGGATTGAAAATGTTGTTGGGATGTTCTTTTGAGTTTGAAAGGCAATAAGTAACTAAGGAAATCCATTTTTAAGAGATTTTGCAACGATCTGAAAGACTTTGAAGACATTGGAGGTTTTATGAGTGAAAATTGTGACACAAAGCCACCAGAAGCAATAATGCAGCTTAATGTGGTTTAATGACCCTCTCATGAACTATAGAATTGGAAGCAGCTGGGCTTAATGTGGCCTTTGATGGCTTAGTGGGCAGAATGGAATTAAAACTGAGGGTATCCCAAATTGTTGCCTAAGACGAGAATAGTAAGGAGGGGAGGAAAAAGAAAGAGCAGATTTTTGTGAATAAAACAATTCTTTTCCTTTTCCCAGGGCATCCCTCGTACACGGAAAGTGAATCTGCACCGAAGCTTTCCTCAACAATTTGCATGCAAAAACAATTCTGGTTGTTTTGGTTGTGTTCCACGTCAGTTCTGTTTCTGATGAGGTGTGAGTTACACAGGACATGCTGTGCAGGAGGAGGAGGAGGAGGAGGAGGAGGAGGAGGAGTCGGGGTGTTTGGCACGCTTTCACCAGAGGAGGGAGTCCCTGAAGCCTGGAGCCGCTGCTGCTGCTGTGTTTCACTCTCCTTCACATGGGCACAATGTAAAAGTCTCAGGTAACCCACAGACACACACTGATACTCCAAACTATACAGAGAAAAAGTCAAACATTAAAGGAGAGACTTTCACCACTTTTCTCTGTTTTAAAGTTTGTTTTTGAAGGAAAGTGGTTTATTATCCATAAAAGTGATAAACGTCTATGTGACATTTCGACCCAGAGATGTTTCTTAATTGGACTAGAGTTATAAACAATACCTGAATTTTAAACTTCTATGCAACACTAGTAAAAATAAAAATGTTCTAAATCTGGTCAAGTCATAGGAACCCAATTTTCAAGATTTATTTTTGGGCTTTTTGTGCCTTTAATGGAGAGGTAGAACAGTGGATAGAGTTGGAAATCAAGGAGAGAGAGAGAGTGGGGAATGACATGTGGGAAAGGAGCCACAGGTGGGATTTGAGCCTGGGCCGCCTGTTTGGAGGACTATAACCTCCATACATGGGGCGCGGCGCACTATCAACTGCGCAACCAGCACCCCATAGGCACCCAATTTTGTTGAATTTCTTCGTCGTCAAAGTTGTGATGTCTTTCAGATTTTTAAGCCTTTATTGTAGAGACAGTTCAGTGGACAGAGTCAGAGATCGGGGAGAGAGAGAGTTGGGAACACCATGGAAAAGGAATCCAGGATGGATTTGAACCTGGACCCGCCACCTTAAGTAAAGCAGCCTCGCTGATCACGGGGCTCGACACCAACCACTAGGCCACCGGCGCCCCTAAAGTGCATAAAAACATTTTCTTTTTTTGTCAATAAAGGAAAACGAAGAGGAATTCTCTGTTTGGGAGTGAAAAAGGAAAGACGAAAATATTAATTAACGCTGGTTGGAGGGCACCCAATGAATTTTTGCCTAGGGCGCCAACAGACCCTAGAACCGCCACTGAGAGTGTACACGCCTGACAAAGGTTCAGAGGGACCGAGACATTGGTATTTTTTTCTATTAAATTGGAGATGCTTAGCAGGAGTAGTGTGCCGGGTTTTTTATTTTCAAAGTATTTAACTATTGAAGATTTTCTGTCTTTATTCTCAGTTATAAAATCGTCTTCCCCCTCTTATATGACCACGTAGTAAAGGTCCTCCGTGCTGCATGTTCATATTAAAACAACAGTGGATGTCCAACTTTTTTTTTTACTTGTTCCATTGCCCACATGCGTAAGTGAAACCATTAAAAGAAACCATTTGGGTTAATCAGTCCCATGAAAAGTGAAATTCCACCCCAGAATCAACAGAGCTTCCTGCTAGCCTTAACATCCGTGGTCTTTCCTCTTTTTTCTCCCTTCACTGAAAGCCAGCTTACGGAGGCCCCACTGGTCCACTGCCAAATCCACAATCCAATCAAAGTCTGAGTTTATTTTGAAATTTACTTTGCATTTTTACAAGGTTAGGATTTTCAGGCTTTAACAAGGAGTCGCTCACGGCTGTTGCGCAACAAAATCCCGGCTAATCACCACAAGGTCGATGCATTTTTATCTTTGGCACTTCAAGACTGGAATTTGTTTCCAGCTCGGAAACATCTTACACGCTGCTCCCAGTGGAACGAGGCAAATAGAGAGAAAGAGAGAGAGACGAGCATGAGTGCGCTAGAGAGTATACCACAGGCTGTCAAAGGGTCCTGACTGAAGCAGTTAATACAAATGATAGCATGGAACCGTGTGGGATCCAAATACAATCTTCAGGCCAAGAGCGACCACATCGGCAAGGTCGCTGGGCCGCCGCCAGTTTCCCTCAGAGAGAGCTGAACAGCGCCCGCACTTCTGGGTCACGTCGGATTGGTTCAGGGCCTAATAAACAGAGGGGGCAAAAGTATACACGTTTTCTCTGTAATGTTCAGAAACACAAAAAGTAGAACGACTGATTGAGTTTTTTTAAATATAGTAATAAGTCGAAACATTTCTATCAGCTGTTACTGTGAAAAATATCTGAACTTTGACTCTAATTTGAAAAACCTAAATAATTCCATCTCCAGAGAAAATAATAAAAACACTATGCCTTACCTGGTAAAATATAGTTTTATTTACTTTACTTTATAGTTTTTAACACTTTACATGAAGGCCAGGTCTCCACTGTGCTCTTGGTACTTTTTCATCACATTGCGTCTATTGTGCGAGATATGCACTGATGTAAAGCACGGACTGAATCACTGTTATTGTTCCATCTACTACGGCTATAATCAGAGTTCTTGATGGGAAGGCAGCCCATGATAGCTAAAGGTTATTAAGCTTAAGTAACAAGGCACAGGGGATTTCTATTCTGGGTTTAATTTGGCGACCCCTGTTGACAAAGAGGGGTGTCTCTTGTAATTAGTTTTCTCTAGCAAAAAATAACAAACACGCTGCCATCTTTTAACTGTCAAGCTAACCCCCCTCGTCTAACAGGTAATATGTCTCGATTGCCCATGTCAAAGTGCAACAGCTGTTTTAAACTTCCGCCATCATTACGTTTAAGACGTTCATATTGATTCTGCAACAGGGTAATATTGATGTCTAAGTCTGTAAATTCAAATCGCCTTATGGCGTTGTGGAAGTGTGAGAGAGCACGGCACAGCAGGAGCTCCACATACACACACACAGACAGACATGCACACACACAGCGCTGTTCTTCCCCGCTGTTTCCACCGATCCTGTCTCGCCCCTGTAACGCCTTTTTTCTTCTTTTTTAAGATTTTTTTTGGGCTTTTTTGCTTTTAATGTAGAGATAGGACAGTGGATAGAGTTGGAAATCAGGGAGAGAGAGAGAGTCGGGAATAACATGCGGGAAAGGAGCCACAGGCCGGACTCTAACCCGGGCTGCCAGTCTTGAGGACTATAGCCTCCATACATGGGGCGCACGCACTAACCACTGCGCCACCAGTGCCCCAACGCCTTTGTTTCTACCATAGCAGCACGCTGTCCTCACCAACATTTGTACTTCAGTACTTTCCACCTTCGCTAATAAACGTATTTACAATAATGAAATTTCCCCCTAAAAGTACGATTGAATGCCACATTAAAACGTCCATCTTTAACTACAGTTTGTTTTTTTGTAACAGAAACCCTTGATGGATGATTTGGAGTGACGTCAACTAATAAACAAGCTATGAATTGTTGACTGCACAAAGATTGTGCTCTGTGTAAACACTGGATTGTGGCAATGACAGGCCCGCTCAAAGAAACATTGCAGGGCATGAACACACACACCCTCCTCTGGCACTATTTATAGCTGTGTGTGTGTGTGAGGAATGCTTTGATTTGTTTTAGCACCCACGGCTGTGTTAAAGAAGAGCTGCAGATGTGTTTCCCTGCCTCTCCCTGCGATCTCTGAAGACACTGGTTAATGCCTCCCCAAACAATCGAACCAAACCACCCACCTCACTTTAAGATGCACCGGATTAAATTCATTTATCAGCTGGTCAAAGGAGTGATTCATTCTGATGGTTGAGGCTTGTAGTCAGTTGAATTAATGGTTTTACAATGGGAGGAGTGAGTTTTTCCTTTCAGCCGAAATAGGTTTCTCTCACTTTGTTTTGACGACCAAGTATTGACTTCTTCATCCATACTGTGGTGGTGAGAGATACAGAGGGATGTTAAAGTTATGAAATCCTGTTGGATGGGATTGGAAACCTGGACAACACAGAAATAGTGCGGACGAGCAGGGGGGTTGATATTGTTTCATCTGATTTCATAATGCTGCGCTCAAAAAGGGGAAAAATCCACGAGCTTGTCGGCCACTTTTCCACTGCTTGAATTCTCTCTACAAACACTCGAATATCGATCACAATCCTGTTACATAACGAGGAGGGTTTTCACCCGCTGTGGATGTATATAGTTTCCATGTTGGTGGAACATATTAGTTCATTCATACAATTCGGAAAAAGAAGGGAAATGTTTTCCAGGGCTCTCAAGTTGTGGCAGGAAGGAAATAAGATTCCTTATTGCACAATGACATGCCAGCACTGCACCCAGTCTGAAACCCTGTCAGTATAGTGTTCTGAACAACCTCAGTGTTCCTGGTCTAACAGCTAATGATGATTAAAAACCTGCTTTTTAACATGTTAGGTTATAATTATTCTAAAAATAGTTAGCAGACAATCCTTAATCCATGAGTCACTCTCCTTTAAAACATATTTTTAAACCACTCTGCTGTTCGGATGAAAGTCCTCCTCCTCTAAACATGTTTGAACTTGTTAAATAAACATCTCTTGTCAAAAGTACACATCAGCCATACAGTATGTTACATTATGATCGACAGTCTATTTATCCCCTGTAGGGAGAATCATTTGCCACCAAATCCTAACCCACACAGACAAAGAATAATGTCGACCTGCATTCACAAATTCATTCAGAATACACCTTCAAAAACCATAAGAATATTTATGCTTTGGATTTAATACCATCCCCTTTACAAACAATAATAGACTTACTTAAAAGAAAGTTTGCTTAAAGGCTTTATATGCAAATTATTTTGATCCAGCAGATGTCGCCCTTGAGCACCAGCATGAAACCAAAACAACTCGCGGTGCATTTTTGTGTTAGCATGCTAATGCTAGCGATCTTTATTCTGCTCGTATCTTCACACTGCATGTAAATTTACCTGAAATGAGCGTGATCTAGAAACACAGTTAAGCAGTGAGTACAGTATGTTATTCTTCTTTTCTCTAGTCCCTCAATTAAACAACTTTTATACACGAGGGGAGGAGTCAGCCGGCCGTCCGGGCGATGTAAACAAAGTGAAGATAGGACTCTGAAAACTCTGAAAACATCACAGACAGTGGGACTCGGGTGTTACACCCATTGTAGACAGTCATTTAGATTTCGTGTATAAAGCCTTTAAAGGAAAGTTTGCTTAACTAGCTGAAGTGTCATTTTCAAAGACTCTAAATCATCATCAACCTTTATTTAAAGTTCTCGGAGAGATCATTGAGGGCGACCCTCGTTTACAATGATGCCGAGAAAACATACATAAATGATAAACAACGAGAAATGAGATAAAGCTACTACAGAAAATAAAATCAATAAAAGAGCAATAAGAACAATAAAATATAGACTAAAATAATTTAAAAAGCTTGAAATTACTACAACGATAAGTCAGCGATTAAAATCAAATAAAACAGTCACAGTCAGGTATTGGGTGGTTAAAAATAATATTTCTAAAGTGTCCATAAGGGATAAAAGTGCTCAAATTGTTTTAAAATAAGAGCAGCGCCACCAGGTTCACTGAAGGCTAAGTGCTTTGTCTGTACCGGGCTGTAAGGGTTATTAAATCTGCTGTTAAATTAGCCGTTTTAATATGCAGCCTATTGGGGATTGACTCGCTTTTGTCACCAGCCTCAAGTGGCCCGCTTAAGGTACTGCAGCTTTTGGTGTCTCTATATTGGCTAAATAATTTAGCCATGATGGTTGGAGCTGGTTAATTTTTGGAGTACAACCTCATCATCTGGCTCTGGGCAAGGAATGGAGAATTTCCCTATAACTTTATGTAAAGCAAATACATACAAATGATTTTCTGGGTTAACTTCTAATTTGTACTGCTTGAAAGAATAAGTGGCCTAGTTGTGACAAACTAAATCAGAGTTAAAGAGGGGAGGTGGTTACATGTACCTGGCATATATTAGAATGGAGCTAATGGTCCACATTGAGGCCAACGTCCAGGCCTCCCTTTGCCCCCTGAATTTCCTTACAAAGTTTTCCATGAGACATGACACAATTAACCATTTCCATATTGAAGTTCCACTGCTCGGGTTTAAAAGCTCAACCACACATGGTACACTTGGAAAACTCGAAACAGGGCAATGCTCTAACCCAGACAACTCTACCTCAATGAGCTGTTTTTACAGTGATGGAAAATACTGCATGAACTCGGAAAATGTGGGGAAGGAGAGAAAAAAAAGAGAGAGCGAGACGGAAGTGCAAAGTCGGCCGTCTGGACACAGGCGGGTTTTCCTTTTTCCTTTCTCAAGCGTGTGCCGTATTCATTAACTCATTCATAATTCGGGGTTGCATAAGAGTTCCGTAACAGTGGAGGAATTTACACGTGGAAGACGAGGCTCCTGCTGGATGGTAACCCCTAAAAAACACAAATGGAGCCACCTTGTTCAACCAGAAGTCCAGGACAGGATCCCTTCACTCAGACTAATCCATGTCTCAATCCGAAACAGAGCCTCTGATCAACCCCCTCCTTCTTCTGGTACACACATTTTCCTATGAATGGCCTTGAGTCTGACATGTCTGATTGAAGCACTGAGCAGTCGACGAGGCCATGCAGACAGCTTTAAACATCAAAAATAGTCGAGACGTTTCACTTCAGACTGACAGAAAACATATTGTTTCTCAGTTTGTTTGTTTTTTCAGATTTGTGTCAAATTGCTGAAAGTTGTTTGTCACAGTTGGGGGCGTAGAGAGAAACCCGATCTGCGTCTTTCATGGTGAATTCCTGGTGATATTTTAGTCTTTTTGTATTTATTTCGACGGGCAGGGTCGTTTATATCTGACAGAAAACAGCAGCTTTCAACAACATTTTTAGGACATTTCACAAAAGAACTTCACCACTGGAATAGTGCTCTGTCATGGCGGCAACAACAACTACACAGAAAACACCACAGACTATGTTTAAACATTTCAAAATGAATAGTCAGCCATATTTTCTTATTTTAGATCAAGCTGAAGTTGGCTAATTCTGTTAGATAATCACGTTACCTATACAGGAATATCACATTGTACAAAAGGCCTTTAAGTTTCAATGTACAGTATTTGTTCTTATTGTAGGTGTTTCTGTTTAATCTTTACAATCTGAGTGGACTAAACTCTCTTTGGGGCTCTGTGAGTGTGCACACTGCACTGATGTTCCTGTACATCTGGATTCAGAAAACACCTCGATTTAAAGCATAACAAAGCTCCAATGTGCTGTGAGTCTGAAACCAACAAATTGGGATCATCAATTAGACAATCCATGGAATAACAAAGCAAAGAAAAGCCTCACCAAGCCACAACTTAATATGTATACACAGTATGCTGCTACTCCTATGTAACAGTAGACATTTTACAAAATGAATATTTACTTTTTTGGCATTGAGGATGGATAACGATAGGAAATAACGAAGCTATAGAAAGCAGCATGTTATCTTAGCTTAGCTCATCATGTGGTTGGAAAAATCTGCTTTCAAAGACCATAGAAAGTGAAATCGACATAAACAAAAGTTTAACTAGTGAATACATAAGTATGGATGTGCTGGTCGTCCTTAAGACAGAGCCTTCCCAACATGTCATTATTTTAAGCTAGCCCGCTAAGCTAACCACCTCTAGCTTCCAGGCACTAGCTTCATATGAAGGATAAGAGACTGGTTTGAATCTCTTCATCCATTAAAAACGTGTTCGTATCATTCAACGTGTTCCACACATGTTTATAAGAGGACATTGATGACATGGTTTTTAATATTCAGTCTTCTGTTTGTCTTTTCAGGCCCAACTATCCCACCTGTCCCGCCTTCAATGCAAGTAGCACCTCCTCACCGTCGCTAAACGTTCAACAATCCCGCTTCAGCTCATCAGTTTGTTTACCTTTTACACCAACCTCTCCCATGTTGACTTTGTGTTTATTTGTACTTAAACTTAGCAGCATTGGGATTACCGTCCTGTTAAAAATCCTGATCTAGGTTTGACCCTGTTCTTAAGGATTCTTTATTTTTGTGACTTGTCCTAATCTGAGTAATTACTCTCCTTCGTACCTTTACCTCATGAGTCTTACTTCAAGATTCATTTTTGTCTTTGAACTTTGGCAATGACAAACACACTGTGGACATTTGGAAACTCTATTCACCATTTGGAATAAATTCAAATGGTGTGATGTGCTAAATCCAAACATACATCTGTGTATTTTCTCTTTTTTTCACTCTTTATTTTGGACTCTATAAAGTAAGCACAGCACTGAACTAAAAGCAGCAGAGCAGGCCTGAATTCATGGCAAATAAAAACAGTAATGTATCGTTTAACTTGGCTCTTCTGGATGGTTTATTCTACAGCTTCCTCTCCTGGGCAATGAGTGAACTAGTTTTATGTTAAGAACAGCTCGCTTTGCAACATTTTCAACCACCTGCCTTTGAGTACTTAAGCAAATATATGTAGGCTCAATTTCAGCCTTCTGTGTGTCCCAAACACCTGAACACTCCTCGATGAATACTTGTGACAGGAAAGCAGCTTCTCCCCTTTAAGCCCTGTGACAGGTTTAGTTGTCCTGCTTGATGATTTTAGGAGCTGCGACTCTTTAAGTCATCGTCTGTTTAGAAATCAAAAGTGAACCTCGACAGACGAGAGCTATTAATATACATGACGGCACATAAACTGAGACATGACTCAGACTAGTGCATAAGATTAACTCCTGGATTGTTTGGCAACAGTGCAGTGAGGTCTGTGTTGGATTTAAAGTAGTATGAGACAGCTCATCAGATATGCTGTGGGCTAATATCATCATCAGTGTTACACAAGAGAGACTTTATTTTAGTACTTTTTGTACAGGTTCAAGACTCCAAAAGTTGAACGTTTCTTGTGTTGTAGTGTTGTGAAGATTCATGTGGAAATGAAAAAGTGAGTCTGTATTTTTGGCATTCCAAAACATCCATACTTTTTTCCCCTTAGATGCTTCCTTATGTAACTTATATTGCAATGGAGAATATGTCTGGGGGTCAGTCTGTGTCGCAGTCGTGTTCATCCCTTTTTTTCCATTCAAGTATCAGAATATGCTGCAGATTTCCATTAGGAAATGGAAATATTAGATAGTAGCCGCTTCACGCAGTGGAAACAATGGGATTCTCTATATTCCATGTTCAAATCTGAACTTTGCCTCTTTTTTTTTCTTGACAAGTAAACATTTAAAAAGCCATATTGTCTCGAATTATTCTCAAATTTGGAGAAAAGTCGAACTCTTTTACAGTCTAGCAAACAGTGTTAAGTAAATTTCATATAGTGGATCCTGTAATTCAGCTTTAAACTATTTTCGCCCCCCCTTCTTTCTCTCTCTCTCCCTCTCCCTCAGCGTCCTACAGTAATTTCTTCATCCCCACAATGAAGTTCTTGTGTGCTACTGTCTGAGAGAAGCCGCAGAAATGCCTTGGCGCAGGACTCGGAGACGTCATGGATTCCTGAGTGTGGGGCTTTGCAGGAAAGCCCTGAGTCTCCGACATGGATCGGCTCCAGGTTTCCATGGCAAAGGCGCACAAACAGGAGGAAACACTGAGGGAATCCCGTTATTTTACAGCATTGGAGCATTATAAACACCCAGAGCGGGGGAAGGAAGCCGCTCTTGATACTCAAGTAATCCTTATAGAGCTCTAGGAAGAGGGACTTCATACCAGATCCGCTGCTGGAGCTGATGCGGCTGCATGTTTTCAAGTTACAGACACGGAGTTTGCGCGCAGCTGCTGTATCGCAGCTTGAAGTTTTTTAAACGTGTACTGACTGAACGGGTTATTTTTTAAAATCCAGTTTCGTCTTCTTTTAACAGTTTAAACCGAGGAGAGCTTCTTCTTCCACGGTCATTACCGGAACTTATTTTTTTTATTTTTCTGTCTTTTTTCGACTTTTCTTTCCCTCTCCAGATGTTCAGAGAGGCTTGGAGGCTGGCACAGTACCACACCATGAGGTCCATGGATCAAGGTACTGCTGAAGTGTTGTGATTATCTGGTAATCAAAACATTTGATTTTTTTAATGATACGAGTGGTTTTAGCCGTAAAGTCTGCTGTGATTTGAGCTGTATTATCATGTGTCATTAACAATGTTCGGATGTTGATGTGTGGAGGCAGACACACTGACGCGCTTTGGTTGATCAGCATCACAGACAAACACCTACTGACGATGAAACCAACACTAAAAGTATTCCTGGCAGTTACAAGTTATTTTAGGTTGTGACATGATGTAGATCTGAAATAGATGGCATCAGCGTGTTTACATATTTTTAAATCGTCTGTGTTCTGTGTAGTGGGTGTGACTAGATATCCACTCATGTTTCCCTAATTAGTCTCATTAAAACATGGCACACTGTACATTGTTCCCAAACACTCAAAAAGCTTCATCATGATTGACAGCTTGAATAATCCCTCGTATGTTTTATATTTTTAATTTTGTCATATGGTGCGTTTCTTTTTCCATAACTTTTAACGTCAAAATTATAAAAAAAAAAAAAAAAGAAGATATAATAGTCGCTTATAACAGGCATAACAGGCATGGCACACAACCAGACAAATCATATAACTGAATGTTTTTTAATCGGGGTACACGGTGTGTATGATTTGCTGAGTGAGCATTCAGTGTTGGACCGAGTGGGTGGGAGGAACGCCCCACTGGATCTGAGCGGCGTCGCTCGTGAATCTGGGGATTCCCTCAGGAGTCCCGACCTGTGCGTATTTTTACGCACTGTTAACGAGCCCCAATGTACATGAAACCTCATTCGAAGTGTTTCATTTTTGATTCATTTCTGACCACTCTGACATGTATTACTATACACACGAGCCTGATTGATCGGCTTTTTTTTTGTTTTTTACGCAGACGTGTTGTCAGTTGTTGAACAGATTTATGAAGGTCAGCACCCTGCTGTGTCACTGCGACGTGTCAGACACCCGGGGGCAGCATCAGGCTGCACACACACTGTCAAAGGTACTCGTAATCTGTCTGAGCGGGGCAGTAATTCATCAACACCAAGCTGCACTTTCTTTTCTTTTCTTTTTTTAAATTGTAATCTTCGACACATCAGCGAGCAGCGGAGGCGTGATCAGACTCAGAGATAAACCTCCAAAAAAAAGTAGTCTGCATTCAGAGTGAAATTAGACCCGCCTTCCTCTGAAAATAAACTACGAGCGCGCTCAAACAGGAAACTCGGTGCGCTTCACCTCCTGCAAGCTCACCAATGCATCATCTGACACTCGAGCAGCAGGTTTACCCAAAATCCACATCAGCGCCGCCGCAGCAGCACCTGACCCGCCGCGTTCCCCCCCGTCGCTTCACCTGAGCTCTGAGGAGAGAACACACACTTAAGACAGATGACCTCTTTTTACGACGAGAAAGACCTGAAGGAAGAGCTCAGTCGAGTCAACTGTCCCGATGACGATTTGGAGTTTGAGTACTTGTTTGAGTATGAGCCACCTTGCAGCGACTTTTCAGGAGGGAATCAAGGTTTGTCCGAGTGCGTTCTGGCACGTTTGGTTGACTCCTCTCTCATCCTCTCTGGGTTTATTTGTAGGCTCAAGATTATTATCTGACCTGCAGTGTTTATTCATGCGAATGGATAGGTAAAACAGGAAGTAAATTGACAGGCTGCTTGATGAATTATTCGCCATGAGAGGGAAAAATGTCAACATGAAGAAGCTTTTTTTTATGCACAAAGATGTGTTGTTTAAACTGTGTGTTTTGAATTCCCTGTGAAGTTGTTGGTGTATATTAATTCATGACAGCAGTAACTATTAAATGGCAACTTGAGCTGATTTTGTAATCTTCTTCATGCAGATGATCCAAACCTTGCATCCCACAAAGTCCTCAGTCCTGAGTCTGAGCAGGCGTTCCCTCTTGAGGAGGCCTCCCCGTACGGCATCAAGTCCTGCAGCCCCTCCTACGGCGACCACAGCACAGAGGTTCTATCAGGGTACCAGGCCAGGAGCTACCTGGACAGTACCCGCCCTGCAGGCCTGGCCCTGAGCCCGCGAATCGAGATCACCCCCTCTCGCGAGCACTACAGCCATGGTCGGGACTCCCTGCAGAACCAGCACCTGAACATCAGCCCCAGACCCACCCTCACCGTGCCCGGCCATGATAGCCTCTCCTACCGCGAGCCGCAGTGCCTGAGCCCCGCCAGCAGCAACTCCTCCACCAGCTGGCACTCTGAGAACTTCTCCCCCTGGGCCTCTCCTTGTGTGTCCCCCAGCAGCGGGCAGAACCCCGGCGACCTCTGCCCCCGACTCCAGAACATCCACACTGGCTCGCCCCGCACCTCCCCAGGAACGTCCCCTCGCACCAGCCTAGCCGAGGACGGCTGCCTGCAGGGTCCCCGCTCTCCCTCCCCCAGACCGGGCTCTCGCTCCACCTCTCCGCAGGGGAAACGCACCTACGACATGTACAGGAACCCCGGCCTGGCCCCTGCTGGGCACCGCTCCCGCAGCCCCTCCCCTCACAGCGGCCATGACGACCACAACATCGGCGCCCACTATTCACACAGCAGCCTGAGCGATGCCATGAACGGTTTCGCCCAGCCCAGCCTGGTGCCCACTAAGATAGTCAAGACGTCCAACCAAGTTTACACTCTGTACCCGGAGAACCACGTCGAGGGGAACTACCTGGTGTCATGTGACCAGGACATCAAAAACAAACCAGCAGAGCCCTTCTTTGTCATCCCCCAAATCTGGTCCAAGCCGATTTCCAGCATCTGCAGGTAAACAAGCAGGAAGGCCAAGTCCGGTAATGACCCCACACACACAGTGATGAGCATAACTTAATGATGTCATTTCTTCTTCTGTGTCCCCTCATGTCCTGCAGCATCCCTGTGGCGTCTCTCCCCCCGCTCGAGTGGCCGATGCCGCGTCGCACAGACCAGTATGAACTCCACATCGAGGTCCAGCCGAAGCCGCATCACAGAGCTCACTATGAGACAGAGGGGAGCAGGGGGGCGGTCAAAGCCCCCACAGGTGGACATCCTGTCGTACAGGTACGGCCAAACAAGGATTTAAAGAACACATTAACCTCATTTTTTAATCAGAACCTAAAAAAATTAAAATCAACCACAACTTGAGGTGCTGAATTTGAGGATTCAAGGTCGTTTTTGTGTCTTTCTCTAGTTGCCCTGCTCTTATGTGATGTGCATTTAACAACCCTTCAACACTCATTGCCTGCAGTCATAATTTAAACATTGCTATGAAGGCTCCTGTTTTGGAGAAGACAAACAATTTCCTATTTATTTGACTGTATCAGGGTACCTCTGATCCTGGTATCTGTATCAGGGTACCTCTGATCCTGGTATCTGTATCATGGTACCTCTGATATCTGTATCAGGGTACCTCCGATCCTGGTATCTGTATCAGTGTACCTCTGATCCTGGTATCTGTATCAGTGTACCTCTGATCCTGGTATCTGTATCAGTGTACCTCTGATCCTGGTGTCTGTATCAGGGTACCTCTGATCCTGGTATCTGTATCAGTGTACCTCTGATCCTGGTATCTGTATCAGGGTACCTCTGATCCTGGTATCTGTATCAGGGTACCTCTGATACTGGTATCTGTATCATGGTACCTCTGATATCTGTATCAGGGTACCTCTGATCCTGGTGTCTGTATCAGGGTACCTCTGATCCTGGTATCTGAATCAGGGCACCTCTGATATCTGTATCAGGGTACCTCTGATACTGGTATCTGTATCATGGTACCTCTGATATCTGTATCAGGGTACCTCTGATCCTGGTGTCTGTATCAGGGTACCTCTGATCCTAGTATCTGTATCAGGGTACCTCTGATCCTGGTGTCTGTATCAGGGTACCTCTGATCCTGGTATCTGTATCAGGGTACCTCTGATCCTGGTGTCTGTATCAGGGTACCTCTGATCCTGGTATCTGTATCAGAGGTACCTCTGATACTGGTGTCTGTATCAGGGTACCTCTGATATCTGTATCAGGGTACCTCTGATCCTGGTATCTGTATCAGAGGTACCTCTGATACTGGTGTCTGTATCAGGGTACCTCTGATATCTGTATCAGGGTACCTCTGATCCTGGTGTCTGTATCAGGGTACCTCTGATATCTGTATCAGGGTACCTCTGATCCTGGTGTCTGTATCAGGGTACCTCTGATCCTGGTATCTGAATCAGGGTACCTCTGATCCTGATATCTGTATCAGGGTACCTCTGATCCTGGTATCTGTATCAGGGTACCTCTGATCCTGGTATCTGAATCAGGGTACCTCTGATCCTGGTATCTGTATCAGGGTACCTCTGATCCTGGTATCTGTATCAGGGTACCTCTGATCCTGGTGTCTGTATCAGGGTACCTCTGATCCTGGTATCTGTATCAGGGTACCTCTGATCCTGGTGTCTGTATCAGGGTACCTCTGATCCTGGTATCTGTATCAGGGTACCTCTGATCCTGGTGTCTGTATCAGGGTACCTCTGATCCTGGTGTCTGTATCAGGGTACCTCTGATCCTGGTGTCTGTATCAGGGTACCTCTGATCCTGGTATCTGTGGCCTTAAACAGGATTAAAGTCAAACATACTGGACCTCTTGGGCTCTTAAGCTCTTGTGAGGAGTTTTTTTTAGCTGGTTACGAGGGCAGACTGAAATTGATATTGATGCCTCCATTTGACCCCCAACGCAGAAGGGACCATCAGTGGAAAGACTGACTATCTCTGTGAAGTTAGTTCTAACGTCTGAAAACCACAGCCGGGGTGGGTGGGGGGGCGGGGGGTGTATGTGTCAGATGAAGTGACAGACTGCATGCTGCAGTTTTTTAACACTATGCAAAGGCAGAGTTTCTTGATAAGCGATACATTACATCAGCAGATATGTAAGTTACTGCTTTGTCCACAGGGGGCGCCAAAATCAACACAAACCAGAAAGTTCCTCACTGGAGCTTTAAAATCAGAAGACTGATATGAATAAAGCTGCTTTTTAAAGTGCTGAATAAGCAATAATTGACGGCATTTTTGTCAGCTTTGTCTATTTCAATCAGCCTGAGGGGCCCGCCCTGATGGGAGGCCCTTGTGTGTAATGTTTCCTGCTCATTATGCACCAAATGCAACCTGGTGTTAATCCCCCGGGGTCTGCTGTATTAAAATGTCCCTGTGTGTGTTTAAACTCTCATAGCAGCTTTATTATTTCTCACTCATCATAACAGCGAAAGCAGGTCTTAACCCCACACACACTGTAACCGCCCCATAGCCTCAGAATTGAACTCGGATCGTTGTTGTGCGCCCTCACCCTCACCCCTCCTGGTTTTAACCACACAAACAGATCTGTGTTCATGTTGTCTTTAACTTCCTCTTACTGATCTGACGTGTTGAAACACTCTGCCTTTCTAGACATGTGGTCAAGATAATTATGGACGAGGAAACAGCACGTTTTTTTTTTCTTCTTCCTCTTACAGTCACAACTCGGGTTGTCACAAAACCAGAACTTTAAACTTTCATAATCAAAATACAACAATATCTACAGCCTGTTTCGATTACCATGGCAACAAAAAACAGAAGTCTAAATCCCCTCGTACAAAGTAATGTCTTTACACTTTCTGTTTTTTTTAATTACCAACATTTGGCAGCACACTGTCCAAATTTCAACACGACCAATGTATTGTGCAATTCAGACAGCGTCTTTTGTCTTTTGCTCGCTGTTAAAAAAGAGAGATTAAAAAAAAAAGTCTTGCATCATATTGAGAGACCAAAGTGACTTAAGAAATGTAATTTGCTGACCTGACACTAACTCTTTCTCTTGCAGAAACTTTGGCTTTAAGATATAATTTACGATCTTGAGATTAAGACTCTTTTAAGTCCCTTCTTAAGAAACTCTTTTTACGAGCCTTTCCTGATTTTTATTGATTTTAGATTGTTACTATTTTCACTTTTTAGACTTCCTTTAAAAGAGTTGTATGTATTTTACAGTTCTTTTAAAAGGGGATTTTATATCTAAAAGTGATTTTTATTCCTTAATCCTGCCTTGTTTATTATTCTATGACCTGCCTGTTTTTATATATGCTGTCCTTGTAAAGCACTTTGTAACTTGTTTTTGAAACGTGCTCTATCGATAAAGATTATTATTATTATTATTATTATTATTATTATTATACGATCGATCATAAACATTTTTTTTTTAAAAAGGAGTATTTTTGGCTATTTTATGCCTTTATTGTCGAGACAGGACATTGTATAGCGTTGGAGAGGAGGGAGTGACATTGGGGAAGTGAGCCACAGGTTGGATTTGAACCTGGGCCGCCCACTTGGAGGACTTTAACCACTAGGCTACCGGCGCCCCTCAATCATTGATGAAAAATTGGTATCATGTCATTTAGAAACACATTTAGTACTGAATTGTTCAGAATTTTAACAAAGCTTAGTCTCATCTCTGAATCTGAACACAGCATGCTGAAGCGAGCTGTGACACACATTCAGCCGGCTCGACTGCCAAGAATAGTTTCAACTTCCCCTTCTCTGTGTTACTGTGGCAACATTTCAAAGCTGTTTTTTGTTGGTGATAGAAGCGACTTGTTGGAAATAAAGCTTCTCTCGCGTCTTTTCCAAAAGCCTCACCCTGAGGTCAGTTCTGCCTGGTTTGCCCGTCCAATCAGATGGTCAGGCCTGGCTAGACACGGCTGCACTCCTTCACCTCGTCTCTCTCCCTTCCTCTTCTCCTCCTTTTTCACTCTGTTTTTCCTCTTTCCCATCTCTCTCTTTCCTTCTCTCTCTCTCTCCTGAGCCTCGAACCCTCCACTTTTCCAACGCCGCTCTCTTGTCATGACTCACTGCTCCTGCAACTGCCATGACAACCAGTCGAGCGCTCACATGGCCTGCTGAGTGTTTGCAGTCAGCTCCCTCTGTTTCACTCTGTCAGTTACCTCAACATCGGCCAGCATTCATTCATGCGGCCGTAGTTCTGCTCACATTCACCATCTGAGATCATCTTTTCTAAAATGTTATTGATGAACATGATGTGTGGAGTTTTCCTAAAAAAAAGATTATAAGAAATACAGCACTGCATTGAAACGTTCTCCTGTGGCATTTTTAGAAGAAAAAAAAGGAGACACTGAAAAGCTCCCTGTTGTGGTTGGGTTTTTTTTTTTTTGTTCACTCTGCTACAACTCCATGGTGCTATTCTAGGATAAAGGTTAGACACGTCTGTGTTTGCACAAAAGGCAGCATTCAGATGCAAGCTGGTGCCCTGTGGTTTTTTGCAGGTTTCCTCAGGAGGCACTGTCAGGTTTAGAGTAACATCTCTGTCTTTCCGCCTCTTTGTCTGTCTCTGCTTCACCTTCTCATTTCTGGGACACAACACTCAATTAGGTCTAATGTAAGAGAGCGCTGCATACTGGCAAGAAACTGGCTGTATAAAGGTATCAGGGTACAGGGGCTATAACTCAAAGCAGTCTTTTGACTCTAAAAAAATCAGAGTAAAAGGAGCTAAATTTATGCAACAAATCTGAATTTTAAATGCAATCAGAGAAGGAGGGTTACATCCAACTAGGGGTGGGTCTGGGTCAAATAAGATATTGATTATAATGAGAGAAAAAAATCTGATACCTATATATTGTTCTATATCTTTCTTAGATCTATCTTCTATCTGTAGAGATAGATATATAGATATACACATTTCTTGCATTCATCTCTCATATAGATAAAAACTTGTTGAAAAGATAAATAATGAAGACAAGGTGGTCACTCAAGTAGAAAGTAACTGTGCATGTATGTGCATCACTGCTTATCCCTCTGGAGAGAAGTTTAAGACAATGACACTCAAATGAAATGCTTTTTGATTTGTGATTAAATCTAGTACTATCAGTGGATATCTGCAACAAAAGTAGCCGATACTGATACTCACTGGATTTGCTGATATCGGACGATATCATCGGTCGGGCTCTACATCCAACATCACACTAGTTCTGTGCAAACTGAGTTAAGGAATTCATATTTTACCTGAGGGGAAAATCCTTTTTGTCCATGTCAACTTTTTATTTTTATTTTTTATTTTTAGGTTTTATTTTTTTTGGGGGCATTTTGTGCCTTTATTAGAGAGACAGGACAGTGGATAGAGTCGGAAATCAGGGAGAGAGAGAGTAGGGGATGACATGCGGGAAAGGAGCCACAGGTTGGATTTGAACCTGGGCCGCCCGCTTTGAGGACTACAGCCTCTGCACATGGGGCGCGCGATCTAACCACTGCGCCACCAGCGCCCCGTCCATGTCAACTTTTACCTTTAAAAAGTTGATGCAGCGTTTCAGAGAACACTTTCAGTATGGCACACATCATTTAATGCTCATTTAAAGACTATTCATATTTTTACACTCCTGTTTGTGAAAGTCACCCTCCTGAATCCTTCATACTGTTTTGCAGAAGCCGGTACTTGTCTCTGGGAGGGGATCTTTCTTTGTTGGTTTCAAGGTTTCAAAGATAGGACTCATGTTTTCTACATGTGGCTCTGACAGTGATTTGGGGGGTGGACAACATCTGGAAATGCAGAGTTAGGACAAACCGGGCTGTTTTGGAGTGACTCAGTGACTCATTTCCTTTTCATCGCTTTAAAGTAACTCTGTTGTTTCTTTTTCTTTGTGATGCAGTTACATGGCTACAGAGGCAAGGAGCCACTCGGCCTGCAGATCTTCATCGGCACAGCTGACGAGCGCATCCTCAAGCCGCACGCCTTTTACCAAGTCCACCGCATCACCGGCAAGACGGTCACGACAACCAGCTACGAGAAGATCATCCACGGCACCAAAGTCCTCGAGATCCCCCTGGAGCCGAAGAACAACATGAAAGCAATGTGAGAATACGACAGACTGCGTGTGGTGAAATCTTTGAATCATTTTTAAAAAAACTCCCCACTTCATTGTTTTCATTTACATATGTATTGCTCCAACGCAGAATCGACTGCGCCGGGATCCTGAAGCTGAGGAACGCCGACATCGAGCTGAGGAAGGGCGAGACGGACGTCGGGCGGAAGAACACGCGCGTCCGCCTCGTGTTCCGCGTGCACATACCTCAGCCCGGCGGACAGCACGTCTCTATACAAGTGGCCTCGCATCCCATCGAGTGCTGTAAGCAGCTACACATAAATCAGTTCCACAGTAAGATAAGCTTCTTGTGCTGTTTTACCTCCTTCAAAAAAAATGGAAAAGCAGTGCTGGGTGTGTTTTTTTTACACCCCACATGTGCTGCTTCCTGTTGAGGTCAAACTTTACACCGAATAAACATCATAAAAAAAAAAAAAAAAAAAAGGGAACCCACATTCAAATGAGCGTGGTGGAGCCAAGCTGATAGTCCAGAGTCCTGTGCACAAAGACACCTTTATGCAGCCCCGGCGGCGTTCATCCAGTAGGTGGGCGCTGCATGTTTCTGTGTGTGTGTGTGTGTGTGTGTGTGTGTGTGTGTGTGTGTGTGTGTGTGTGTGTGTGTGTGTGTACCTGTTTGTATGTGCACAGTAGTAAAATCTGTGTTTGGGTACATCAGTACATGTGTACACTGTGTTATTAAAGCACCTGGTGTAATCAAAAGACAAACAACAGGGCCCTTATTCAGCTTTGACCAACACCCTGGTCGAGACGTCATCTCCGTTATGACACAGTTTACTCCTGTCATTATAAAAGTCGTGACGCAGATTAAAATATTAATTTATAAGTGTTGTTCCCCCGTTCTGTTTTCTGATTACAGACTGGACTCATTTAGTTCCTGTGTGTCGCAAGATGAACTTTCAGGGAACAAACGCTGTCAGCGAGCGTCGTTTACAATGACACCATGAGTTACAGTCTGTCAGGCCGATATGAGCGATGTGTCAGTGACGGTGTGTTTGAGGAGGTCTGGGCCCCCCTGATGGGTGTCGTCTGCCTGAGGCTTCTGTAGTCGTGCGACACAAAAAAAACCTGTTCAAAGGTCGCGGGGGTGTTTGTCGACGCCTCAGCTCGCATCAGTGAGCGTGGAGTTTCAGCTGAACTAACGGGTGAAAACTAAGAGACGAGGAAACAACACGTAGCACGAATGTGTCAGGTGACATTTGCCTCTTAATAAGCTTTTTTTTAAAAATAATTCTGAGTATCACATAAAATTCTGAATCAGTTTGTTTCTGCATTAAATATTCAATATTTGCACTCAGTGGAGCTGAACGACCATATTATTAGGCCTTTAACAGAAATATGAATATATATATATAAATGTAGGTATTCAAGTTTCTCTGATAAATGCTGATATGAAAGCGTTTAAGGCAGAAAACAATGCTTTGATTGATTTGTTTTTGTTCTGGTTTGGATCTCTGCCTGTCGCTGGTGCCAGTGGCCTAGTGGTCTGTGCTCACCCCCATGTACAGAGGCTTAAGTCCTCTGGAGCGGGTGGCCCGGTTTCAGGTCTGACTCTAAAGATATGGGCATGAGAAAAAAAAACCAAAAAATAAATCTATTGATTCAGGAATGTCAACTCTTAGATTGTCCATCAGAGCATGCTCAGACTTTAGTTTCTTGGTAAAATGATTAGTTCACTTTGTTTACAGTCAGTCTGTTGAACTGAGTGAATATTTCTTTTGTTTGTTTTCTGACCTGTCGGCCTTTAATAAACAGGACAGCAGAAGAATCACAGGCAATATGAGGGCAGAGGCGCAGCTCGTCAACAGGCAGGGCAGGAAACTGCTTGGGGTCCCAGCAGTGGCTTAAAATGTGCAAAGTTTGCAATGACAGTAGGAAACCCCCTTAAGTGGCCCCATCTAGCAGCACTCACTCGGATAATACTAAATGACTGAATCATGCTCGTCTAGCCACAAATATGGTGGATAGACACTTTTATAACATATCTTCCACAAAAAAAAAAAAAGTGTTAATGTCAGATTATTTATGACATAATGGGGACGAACGCTGTTTGGAGCGGCCCCCTGTACATTTTTTGCCTCCGGGCCCCGACAGACTCCAGAATCTCCACTGTATGGGGGCGAGTGGAATAATCACTTATTAAGGGGCGCAGGATGAAAGTGGAACCTGCAGCCTATGGATGCATGGAGGACTGTAGCCTCTGTAAATGCTGTGTTTGCTCTTCCAGCGGGGCTAAACAGTCGCCCTCTGAGCGATCATCTTATATCTTATTCTTATATTGCATCAAAGGGAAAGAGTTTGGATGTGATGTGGATCAGTTTATCTTCATTTGTGAAAACATAGGCCTGGCAGTTTTGTCATCTTTGTACACTGGGATGAACCCATCAGACTTGTTCCTCTTATTTTTTCCTCTTTTCTGCACTGCACTGCATGAACCCAGATGCAAACTTGCCTGTTACCGTACTCCGTTTGTGATTTGACAAATTTATAATAATGCTTATTCAAACTGAGAGCGGGGGCTGAGGTCATTGAATGACTCAGCGTTACCTCTTTATTGCGAAACACAGTCACTTCTTGGTAACAGGTAGTCGTGCATTAGTGAGAAGTTGCAGGCTGCATATTTTTCTCGCTGTAGTTTATGAAAAAAAAAAAAAAAGTCCAGCCGGGAGATGACGTCTTCTAATGTTTGGTTTAGTGTAACTTCAAATTCATTAACTTTGACTATGAGTTGAAACAGACATTTGATATCACATTAGAGGAGTCTGAAACTTGATTATCATTTCTTTCCTGCTGCTGGTTATTGTTTTCTTTTGTGCAACATGTCTGCTCATGCAAGTCTAAGAAAACGGGACAGAAAAAAAAGACAGTGAATGTAAAACACAGCCCCTTTGTGTGTCCCTGCAGCCCAGCGTTCAGCACACGAGCTTCCCATGGTGGAGAAGCAGGACATGGACAGCTGCTCCGTCCTGGGAGGCCAGCAGATGATCCTGACCGGGCAGAACTTCAGCTCCGATTCCAAGGTCATTTTTCTGGAGAAAACCCAGGGTGAGTATGCAACGTCAAATCATCCCATCCCATAGTGTCACTCGCAATCTGTGAGCGGGAGCAAACCTTACAGGGCCTCAGAAACCAAACCCACCACTGAATCTTTGAAATCTGTGTGCGTCTGTTTCTTTCTGCTTTTACACAACACAGTGTCACAGAGAGGCCAAAGCACATGTGATACAGAATAACTCAGAAGCAACAGCCATGCCTGTGATGCATGTTGGTAACGTTCATGTCAACACCGTCATTGTACACAGTCGGGTTATTTGCATGATCCACATGATAACATCGCGGCTTCACTTCCTTTTGCCCTTTTCGTCCTTGCTGACTTCCATGATGTCGTAACACCCACTCGGATGAGTCTTTTTGTTGTGTACGTTTTTGCTCTGCGTGTCACATAGAGCCTCTTATTTACACTTTGAGATTGAACGAAACAGTTTCTGTTCATGCCCATTCCTGGCAGTGCAAAACATTTTTTTTAACTGAATCAGAATCAGTTTTTTATTGCCATGTACATTTACACATGCAAAGAATTTGACTTGGTGTTTTGTAAGCAAAGGACCAAAATCAAAAATGGAAAGGAGCTTTAAAAACAGCACTGCTCCTGCTGACAGGGAACTTTAATGATGAGATGTAAGAAAGCTTCATTGTCAGCTTTTTGTTCAATATTAAAAAGGAAATAATCTTCAGAAAAAGGTAAAGGGGTAATAATGGATTTGAAGCGTCTAAAAATGTAAATTCTGGTTGCCGTTTTTTGTTTTGGATTTTGAAAATTTCCAAAAAATCAGAGAATCGAAAAAGACCAAGTGCTTTGAGTTTTCTGTTGTATCTCTCATCACAAGAAGTCCACTGATTTACACAAGTCATATATCTAAAACTTCACTTCTGTTTGTTTATCAGTGTGTATGTTCCGCTCTGGGATGTGTCGCCTCTTGTAACACAGTTTTAATGAGATTTGTTTGGGATGAGTGACAGGGAGACTATTAAAGGTAGGTGTGTGTTTATCACCTGCCGTTAATCACGGACACTTGTGTTTACCTCTGGCTGCTCCGAGGCTCGGCCGTGTGGACGCTGATGTTAAAATGCTTGTCTGATATTGTGACTCACTGACTCCACTTCTGTCTGAGAGAGAGAGATAGAGAGAGAGAGAGGAGTTGTTGGCTTTTAAAGTTCAGGCACTGACTGCACTAAGACTTGGACCCGCATACCCCGGCTTCTTTCCTCTGTTTTTTTTTTTCTGCTTTGGGGTTCCCTGCCGCTGTGTTACGACACACACCACAGTAATGGATAGTAAGACGGAGATGGGAAAAATAAATCTAACGAGGCGGGATTGCCATGGTTTTTTGAGTTTCTGTGTGACACAGAGTTCTGGAGCAGTGCAGCTGTGAAATCCTTCTGATCCAGGGACAGCTCAGCGTCTGGCTGCAGCTCCTTTTGGACAGGGAGGGCTGTAACAGAGGAAAGGAAAAGCTTTCTCCCCCCCCCCCCCCCCCTGGCCAAGTCAAGCCTGCACTGGCTTTTTCTCGTCGTTTATTCCTCCCTCTGTTTTCCACGTTGTTACACAATAATCCCCTGAGGGAGAACAAGAGTCGGGGTATCCCTGCAAACAAACGCTCGGAGCCAAGAAAGCAGTAGTCATCACGTTTTGTAAGACGTTGGAGGGAGTTGATCATAAAAAACAAAAGTTAAAGAAAAAAAAAGAAGAACGTCTGGCAACATGAGTGGAAGCCCCCTTTCCTGCTGCTGACTCATTTCAGCCATGTGTTTGTAATTTAGCAACTTGACAGAGGGTTTCCCACCTACAGTAACGTCCAAGCTCTGCAGCACAACACACACTCATGTTGGATCATGTGTCGGGGCACATGGAGTTTACATTTACTACTTTTTCACCTGGATGACAGCTTGAATGTGATCTGATGAAGTGTGATGTAACAGAAACCATAAGCGTTGTAGAGCGGGAGCAGCTGAAAACACTCGCAGCTCTCATCGCGTCTCATCTGCTAATGCTGGATTTCTGAGGAGGCAAAGTGTGTCATTCTGATTTATGGATGAGTGTACACTGCAAAAAACTCAAATCCACGGGCCCCAGCAGTGTAGTGGTTAGTGCAGGCGCCCCCAGTATGGAGTTTGTAGTCCTCCAAAAGGGCAGCCTGGGGTTTGAATCTGACCTGTGGCTCCTTTCCTGCATGTCATTCCTCACTCTCTCTCTCTCCCTGATTTCTGACTCTATCCTCTCTCTCAAATAAAGGCACAAAAAATAAATATAAAAAACCCAACTGAAACCCTTTCAAATGTATTTGTTTAATTTCTAGTCAAAAATGTATCATTACACCTAGAAGTGAAATTCTTGTTAAGTTTCTTGAAATTAGGTTTTTATCTTATTTCAAGAAGCTTAACAAGTTCATTCGCTTGCTGCATTGTCAGTTATTTTTACTAAAACAAGCAATTCAGGCCTTTTTTTTAGTAAGTAATTTATTGAAATAACATTTTTATCTGGGCTTATATTAAGTGAAATAAGAAATTAGACCAATACACTTTTTAAGATTTGCATTTTTGCAGTGTAGATCTGGTTTGGACAAACCTGCAGGTGATGTTAACCTTCAGGTGTGCTTGGTTGTGTAACATGACGCTGTTTTAGAAGTGATAATATCAATATCATGTTCCTAGGAATCTGTCAAGGTAGCTGCAAATCTCCCTGAAACAACACCATTCCAATATATAAACAAAAGAGTGCTTTGCAAACATTAAAAGAAAAAATCAAAAAAAGGCTGTCGAGACAAGATAACAGGAAATCAGTGTTTTGTGGTTTTAATAGAATTCTTAAGGTGTTTTCTTCTGTGCTGGATGTTTCCCATCACAAAGGGAATTTCTACATTTAGTTAAGATTCAGCATTTTCCACTCTTTGCAAACTAGAGACTTGCAGAGTTGCACCGCTGTGCAGGACATCTTGAAACAATTTACTTTACTTAACTTTACAGCTCAGAAAATCACCAGATTGTTCAACATTTTGGTTCTCACTTTGCCTCTTTTCCTTTTCTATAGATGGGCAGCAAATCTGGGAGATGGAAGCCACAGTGGACAAAGATAAGAGTCAGCCGGTACGTCTTTTACACCGCTCTGTGAAATATGTCAGATCTTGTGGTCTAAAAGGTTGAATTGAAACAAAAAAGACCTGACTGATAACGTACCCTGTCTTGTCTTGCAGAGTATGCTGTTCGTGGAGGTGCCGTCCTACAGAGACACGTCCGCCTGTCATCCCGTCAAAGTGAATTTTTACGTCATTAACGGCAAGAGGAAGCGCAGCCAGCCGCAACACTTCACCTTCACGCCGCTGGCATGTAAGACGGCAGCTCAGCCTTTCTCATATCGTGCTATGGTATTCAAATAAAGTGAGATATCATGGTTTGGTAAAGGATTTAACAATCAATCAGACTTTTCATAAAACAACAATGTGACACATGGTGCATTACATGAAAAGTGCAGGCCGTTTGGAGATTTTCCCTTCATGACATCACAAAGGGCAGTAGCCCCTCCCCCAGGTGGGTGACACTCCCACAGCTAAGTGTTTGTTCGGCCCTCTAAATCAGCCTTCTCACCTTAAACAATACAGTATGATGCAAGAAATTCCCTTCCAGAGAGGGGTCGTGGTCAGACACAGCTCATTTGCATATTTAAAGGTACAGACACAGAAACAGCCTGTTCGGAGCAGGGCTGAAATAGAGGAGTTTATAGACATGATCAAATACAGGATCAGAGTGGATTTAGAACAAGAAACTTCACACACATGTTTTGAGGAGCTCTGAGATTTATTTAAACTTTTTGAAAAGGAGGAGAATATGTGACCTTTAAATAAAGGAACTGATGAAACTGATGAAATGTAAAATTAATAAATGAGGTTACATCTGAAAAAATAAAACCAAACTAAAAAGTTAGATCTTTGACTTTTTTAATAACTCTACACTACTTCCTCATAATATTCATTCATTTCTTTCTGACTCCCTCACAGCTCCATCCATAAAGACGGAGCCTTTAGACGAGTATGAGGACCACATGGGTTTCAACATGCCTCAGATCTTGGGTCTATCCCCTCACTCCTACTACCATAACCCTCGCAGCGCCCTGCATCCAGACGGCCTGATCTCCAGCATGGCGTCCTGCCAGCGCCTCAGCTCCAGCCTCCCAAACCAAGACGCTCGTTTCCAGCAGCAGAGCCCGGCCATCGTGTACTCCCGCGGGGGGAAGAGTCTGAGTGGCAGCCCGGGCCACTACCAGCAGCCTGGAGGGATGATGCCCGACGCACACCGGTCTGTCCTCGTCCACACGGGCTCTCCTGCCCAGCCCGTCGGTCCCATCGGCGCAGGCCAGCACCCGTCCATCATCCAGTTCTCCCCGACCAATCACCACCTTCTCCGAGCGGGAGACGCTCACTCTCTCCCTCCTCCGGAGCCCGACAGCCAGCAGATCATCTTCTGCGATGGCTACTCCCCGCAGGCAGCCGCCGCCCACTCGCCCACATCCCCCCAGGCTCAGGCGGCGGCGCCCAACGCTCAGCACTATCCCACCGTGATCCAGCAGCAGCAGACGACGTTCGCTCAGAAGGGGCCGCAGAAAGGCCGAGGTCCGCCTGGCGCCGGGGAGATGGAGGCGGGAGGAGACGGGCAGAGGAGGGTGACGGTGAAGGAGGAGAACTTGGACCAGGCCTACCTAGATGATGGTGAGTGTAAGTTCATGCTTTTATACTCTGCTTGAGTTATTTGCCTGACTGTGTCTTGTAGGATTTCACAATGTTAGAAAAACCTGGAATGTGTGATGACACAGAAATAATCACTCTCCATAATCCTCTTCCTAACGCTGAGTATTGAAGAGGACATTTTAGCTATAGAGAACAAACCATATGACATATTTTTGTAGGCCAACCCTGAAGTAGCATCGCCATGGGGGTCTAACGAGATTTCGCCTATGGGATTTTTGGAATTGGATTTTGGATCGTTGCAGAAAATAAGCTCTGTGGCAAACGCACGTTTCTGAAGCGTAGGCGTTTTGTTCAGCAGGATAATCTTCACAGATGAACGCCATTTTTATGATGTTTGAAGCGTTAATGCGGCCGACAGAAGCAAAAAGCTAACGTTATGCTACAAGCTAACTACACCACGGTCGGATGATTGTGACGTCACTAGCGTGATGATTCAGACGGTCTCCGAAGTTAAAAAATAGTTTACTAACATAATATTCACCTTAACCTAAAGATTAAACCTACAGGAGACATCTCAGACTAGTGAGAGAGTTCCCGCCCTCTGTGTCCGGCGTGATGACGTTTAATGTCCCCGACAACCGCTGTAGTCACATTTAGCCACTTGTTAGCAACCACTTTTTAGACCCCATGGCACTCAGATGCTAACTTACTTCCGGGTTTTAGGACTCTTTCCTGTGGCGCTCTGTACATACAATTCTTATGACTTTCTGCTGTTTGGCATGTTTTACACGAGGGATAACCCCAGCGGAGTATTGCACATTCGGCTCAGTGACGACGGTTATCCAGCTTGTATCAGGATGGCACACATGAGTGACTGAGAAAAAAATGATTGAGCGGTTTACAGACAGATTGCACAGTTGAGTTAGATTCTACAATGGAGAAATTAAAAAGAACTCAAACCTTTAAAGGTCCCATATTCTGCTTTTTCTGGTTTTATATGCTCTTTAGTGTGTTTTCCAAGTGTCCTGTGCATGTTTAGGCACATCTACGTGCAAAAATTCAAAGTCTGCGGAAACGTGGCTTCTCCTACCTCCTCCTGTTAGCTGTAGCATTAGCTGCATGTAACGCTCGGTTCTAGCCCCCCTCGATAAAAATGTGCCAGTCCGACGTCATTGTCAGTGTGAGATCACTGATCTAAGCCCGTTGGCTCGTTGTGGCCCTGCAGCTCATGTTGAAATTTCCGAGACTCGTGCTGAGCAACTGACCAATAACGACAGAGCGGATCGGCAGACCAATCAGAGCAGACTTGGCCCACGTGGGGTCTAACAGTGTGGGCTCAACAGAGTGCAGCTGACGGACTCAGAGCGGAGAGGGAGCAAGGAGGAGCAGTACATGAAAACAGACACTTTTTTCGACCTTTAGTTATTGTGAACGTACAAAAGTAGGAACATAGATTAAATATACGAACCCCAAAAAGGACAGAATATGGGCTCTTTAAACCTTATGTAGTATCACTTTAACCATCCAACCAAACCGTTCCACCTATTGTCTTTTCCACACACACACACACACACACACGTCGGCCTCTGCTCTCATAATAACACTCACAATAAAACATCCCCATGATGAGAGTCTGCACATGAAACCTGAACATGAAAAACACTGTATGAATTGCAACACATAAGACAATGTGTTTGTAGCAGATGTTTACATCCAGATGGGGATGAAATTAGGTTTTTTTTGGCGTGCAGTCTTAAGGGTCTTTAAGAGGTGACAGACGACAGGCGAGACAAGTGATGGATACGACCTACTGCTTTCTTAGAAATCGATGTATGATAAGACTCGCCGGCAGAGATACGTCTTTGCCTCAGAACAATTCAAGGATATTTACAATATCTCCACAATCTCCTTTAAACACACACTCACACACACACCGGTTTGATCTATGTGCAAAGCCAACCGAACGCGCTCACACTGTTAAAACAATCCCCTGCAGGAGGTGCAGTCATGTTCCACTAAAGGTGGAAATAACAGGGATTATGACTCATGTGTTTATACTTGTGCTTGTCAACCCCATTAGCCTCTGACTGAATTAATGTCGGGGCCACATCCAGCAGCAGGCAGGAGACTCAACCTGTTCCTTACTGTGGAGTTAAAGGGTCTTCAATCTATATGACGCTTTACAATATAACCACTTTATTATTTAGTTTAGGTCAGCCGGGTGAGCCAGGCAAACTCACTCTACAAGGCAGTGAGGTTGTTTTTATGTTAAGCGTGGGCTCGTCCTATACCTGATTTTTAAACTTCGATACCATTCTTGTAAATATGAAATTACATTGATCAGTGTTTAGATCCCACGTCAACCAAAAAACATGTCCTGGACTCTCAATGTCTTGTTCCTAATTGACAAGAAATGCGGCCAAATTCATGAATCTTTACTATTTGTGCAGTTCACACATTGTTGTCTCTCAGCGTTTGGTTGAAAATATGACTTTTTAGTTATTTTAAAGCTCAGGTATATCTTCACAATCATGAACACGACAGGGGATGTGTGGTTTTAAAACACAGAGTGTCAAAAGCTTAAAGGAGTATTGAACATTAAGACCACCTGAGTTCAGTGCTGGTCACTGGGGTTCGTCTGGCCCGGCACACCTCAGGAAACAAGCCCTCTCTCTCTCTCCCGCTTTAAAGGCAGAGAGGGAGGGAGAAAAAAAGTGTCACTCTCCTGAACCGCCCGGACATGTTGACACTGTTATGAAGTGAAAAACAACTTCCATGGCAACCATTGTCAAACAGTGGAACGGGCTGCCTGGGAGAGCTGGGGAAAGCCTCTTTGTTTGTTATAGTTGGCCGCTGCTTCTCCTTGGCCTTACGCCCCTCGATTCAGCGGGGGAACCCACCAGAGGATTAGCTTTTTTTCCGACCGCGGGATTCTGCCAATCTGGCACAAGAAATTCCTATTTGCAGCTGCTCTCCTCCAGAAAACCCAGCCTGATCTCCGTAAGATAGCATGGGGAGGGTGGAGGGCAGTTCGCAGGAAAAGGGAAGGGGCTGTGCGTGTTTGAGTGGAAAAAATGAAGCGAAGAAGAAAAAAAAAAAAAAAAAAAAAAAAAGGCCAGCAATGGAATTCGTGTTTTTTGGATGAGACGTACAGGGTTTCCCTCCGCAGTAAACAGCAACAGGGCTGTGAGCTGTGAATTTACAAGGAACCAGAGGCGCGGTGAAAACTGAGCCGCCCTGTTTGATCCTCTCATCATCCTAAAGTGACGGCCAATCAGCTCCCCTGAGAGGCCTCTGCATCTTTGTTCAGATTTTTTGATTTATTTTAATAGCGCATTACTCTCCTCTGTAAGTCTCATAAAAGTAAATGGCAGGATTAGCAAGTTATTTCCTTCTTTTGCCGTCTTTTATCCCAAGAACAGCAGGTGATTTTATTCATTTTGGCCGCGGCACTAACTCGGTCAGGGACTTGGGTTGGGAGTTGGAGAGTATAGCCAGTTCAAGTCCGGACCAAAACATGGAAGTTGGTCTGGTTGCTGAGGAGTTGCCAGGTCAACCTCCTGAATACTGCTGAGTTGCCCTTGAGCAAGGCACCGGACAAGTGTGTAGCAGATCCACTCTGACCGGTCCTGTTTGTGCATGTGTGTGTGAGAAGCATGACTCTCAATAACAGAGTGTAAAACCAAAGTATGTACAATAGAAGATAAAAAAAAACAACAAAATATTTAAAAGCAAAATGACACTGCACAATACTATATGAAGATATGATGATCTTACACTGCCTTTACAGTAGAATCAATGAATAAAATCTATAGAAACAAATACAAATCTACATGTAAGCAAAGATGCTCACAGACATATTGCACAACATTTGCATAAAAATGCTCATTTATCACTCTTAACAAGTGATAACCCACCTGCCCACATGCAAAAAAATTGGGATTCCCCAACCTTCAAAAGGTGAGAAGATAAGCGTGATTAAAAAAAAAAAAAAATCCCCCGAGTTCGCCTGCAAGGGTGTTGAAGTCTGATCATGACCACCAAACAATTCTTTGGACTATAACCAAAGAGCGATTGTCAACATTACTCATCGAGATCTGTTTTAGTCACTTAAAAAAAACAAAAAAAAAAACAGGGGTGAAGCCACATCCTGGTATCGTCACAATGCTGTGGTCGATAACTGTCATCTCTGAACCGCCTGAATTGTCTCAACTAGAGTGAAGAGTGTCAAATGAAAGTGAGGCAGGTATTTCATTTTGGTAGCAGAACTTGTCTCCTGAGCTCTCCCACACAGAGAGGGGTTTTTATACTCAGCCCTCGCACAAGTTCCCATGCATCCTGTTTGGGGCCCCAACAGAGTCTGCATGAAGAATGATCTGTGTTATTCTTTTTTGTATTTGTTACATCACGCAACTGAGAAATGTCACCTGTAGGAACCTGCTTTCCACTTTTGCAACACAAAGGTCAGGGGGGAATTTGGCATAGCTAACTGTGTGTGTGCTGCATACTTTGCAAAAAAACAAAACGACTAAGAGAGCGAGTGGCAGGGCCTACAAGGCAGCGAGTGACAGAGTGGGTGTGGAATAAAGCCCAGAGGCAGTGGAGCAGGTGAAATTGTTCCAGCAGGTAGAGAGCATGCAGGGCAGGAGAGATAAAGCACACAGCAACAGCCCCGTGAACACGCATTAGTCTCAGCTCACTTCAGTCCCATTTAGAAAGGCTTGATCAAATACACAGCTAATGTGTATCTAGATTCTAGACGGTGCTACAACCCGTGTGATGATGAACACATGGCGACGACTCCTTCAGGACGCTTAAAGGGACACTTCACCCGTTGAAACATGACTCTGTATTGACATCGGGTCATACATGTAGGAGAAATGTGAAATACATTTTGAAGTTGGTGCCTTCTTGGCCGAGAAAAGGCAGAAAGTGTCTTTTTGGCTCATGTGGATGAAAGACACCAAATCCCAGAATGCACAGCACCGCACTGGAAGCTCCTTTTCAGACTCAGAAATACAAAGATTTCCCATCTCAGGGGGAAAATGAGGGCGGGATGCACGACCATTGAAAAATACTACCAGGTTTCTAATGATACAAAGTATACGAAGTATCCCTTTAAACTGTTTAATTCAGATCTTTATTTCAGATTTTAAGAATAGATACCCTGACATAAACTCCCTGTCCATTTGTACAGGGATTTTAGGTACAACACGATATGATACGATGCAACAAAACATGATACGATATTCAAGATATCCAACACAGATTAGCGCTGAATATTTTTGAAACTATCTCTGAACATAAATAGCCTAGAAAACTTTGCCTGTGGCTCCTTTCCCACATGTCATTCCCTAGTCAATTCAATTCAAATGAGCTTTATTGGCATGACAGATCAACAATCCATGTTGCCAAAGCAGTACAGAAAAACATTTGATCAACAAATGATTACAATATATACAGTATATACAAACATAAGAAATATAAATTAAAGACATTAACAATAATATGAATCATTTTTACAGTGTATTTCTAAGAAACATTCAGTGTTTTTTGTCTTAGTATGCGACGATCAAGAACATATTTAGCAGCTCGTACTGCACACAGACTTTTCTCCCCACATAGATAGAGATGAATAAACTCAGGATATTTACTATCAATGTAATTAAAGTAATTAAATGTACTCTCTCTCTCTCTCTCTCTCTCTCTCTCTCTCTCTCTCTCTCTCTCTCTCTCTCTCTCTCTCTCTGATTCCCAGCTCTGTCCACTGTCCTGTTTCTCCATTAAAGGCACAAAAAGTCCAAAAATAAATCTTTAATTTAAAAAAAACTAACCCTA
Source organism: Labrus mixtus (assembly GCF_963584025.1). Classification (NCBI taxonomy): domain Eukaryota; kingdom Metazoa; phylum Chordata; class Actinopteri; order Labriformes; family Labridae; genus Labrus; species Labrus mixtus. Next base: position 25,898,267 of record NC_083626.1, read on the forward strand.
CAAGCGGAGCTCCCTGCATGTTGCCCTCCTCCTACAATATAAATCGATGATTGTTTTAATCTACATTCTGGTGTGGTGTTTTCGACTGTTAGGCCCTGACACACTGAGGTTAGCGTTGTGGTCAGCCTCCACTCACTCTGCTTTCTCTTTTCTTCGTTGGTTTTTCAGATTGGTGCTTTCATTACACTCAGCACTCTCTGGAATCACCCCAGTCATATAAAACCCCATGAACACACACTGTACACAGCCTTCTGCACACAAACACAAACACTATATTAACATGCAAATGACTGCAGACGCACAAACACACACACACACACAGTCCAGCTCGCAGCAGGCTTAGTGCGGAGACTGAGTCAGCTACTGTACACTCTCTCTCTCTCTTTCTCTCTCTCTTCCAAACGTTGGTCAGTAAACAGTCCTTCTTATTGGTGCAGAACTTCGGAGCCAGACACTCACCTATTGAACAGACTAGCCTGAGTGTTCCCCGTATACCCAGCCTCAAATAGCAGGCCCGTGCCAACCCTTCATTAGTTTCAGTAAAGCCCCTCTCTGTATGTGTGCCCCGCTGTGGTGCTCCTCTGAGCTCGATTTTATATACGCAGGGGAAAAAAACCCCACCGTGGCAGCGCTGGGGAGATGAAAGTTTCTCCTGAGGCATTTAGGTGTCAGAGGGGATTCCTCTGCAGACTAAAATAAACAGGGACGCTGACGTTGTGACGACAGCAGAGCGCCCCCAGTTTGGCTGCTCCTGCAGGTTTTTGTGACTCTCTTCAGATTCTGCTCTGGCTGTAAAAATGTGCTCAGTGTTGAGCTGCTGTTCTGTGTGGGTTGATTCTCCCTCACATCTGCAAACGATCAGAGAGAGAGAGAGAGAGAGAGAGAGAGAGAGAGAGAGAGAGAGAGAGAGAGAGAGAGAAAGATGAGTCTGTTACAGGGAGAGAATCTCTTTTGATTGCTTAATTTCGATGATGCAACACTTTCTTACAGTTTTACTTCATCATTTGAAATCATGTTTTTTATCAGTCGATTCTTTGTTTTTAACTTCAACTCTTGACTGCTAGTAGCCGTTACTGTTTTAACTTATTTAAAGATAAAAAGATAAAGATAAACTTTATTGATCCCCCATGTGGGACATTTTTTTGTCACAACAAGACCAAAATAACAAGAAGTTAAAAATCAAACATATGTACATCAGTTAAATAAAGGGAGAAAAAATACAATAATAGAATAATACAAGGTCTGTCCACTTCCACTTGTGGAGAGAGTTATTGAGTCATTTACTGATGAGCTGTGCTGATATTGTTATGAATGGGAGGTTGTACCTGATTTAATTCCACATGTTTTATAAATTGCATCGTTCGACTCTACTAAAGGTTATAAAAAAAAAAGAGGAAGCACGAGCAAACAGTGTGGAGTTCCTCTACATCTACAAGAAATCAGTGCAAGCTAACAGAATCGAGCAGCCTGTGACTGTGATGACTTATTGAAGATTTTGAATCCTTCATTTATCCTGACATTGTAAAGCAGAATAGTTTCACTTATTAACAGTTGTAATCAAAGTGGTGTCCATTAAATATGAGGGTACAGCCGACCACCAATGAGCTTAGCACAGTTTAGCATGAAGGTTGAAAAACGAGAGAAACAGAAACGGCTTTCTTTTCCCAAAAGATTTGGCGGTTATTTATTCATGAATCTAGAAAAAGAGCTTATCATATATAATAAACAAAAAAGAAACTTTAAAAATATATCTTAACAAGTTTTTTACTAACTTTTTTAACATGAACACAAGAATGATGCTAGTTCAAGTCCATTTACCATTTTGGGGCTTTTTGCCTTTATTCCGCAGGACAGTGGATAGAGTAGGAAACAGGAGAGAGAGAGAGAGAGAGTGGGAAATGACTCAGGGGGAAAGGAGTCACAGGTCGGACTTGAACCCGGGCCATCCTCTTGAAAAACTTAAGCTTCCGTACATGGAACTCGGCCTAACCGCTAGGCCATCTGCACCCCAAAAAATATATTTTTTTGCAAGCTAATATCTGTGTGAAAAAATTGCTGACTGAACCCCCCCAATGTTGATATGGAGCTTTTAACACGCATGTTGAAAAAAAACCCCAATCTAACAGTGTAACCTGTTACCATGGTAACTAAATCACAGACACAGTATTCTCTAATGACTTAGTTACAGGCCAAAAAGCTTTTTTGGCCCATTTTGAAATACTTATATTACTCATCGACCCTTAATGAGTTCCCCGAGGCAAAGTGGAAGCAGTGGCACCAGCCTGTAATGTCTCCAAGTGCCAGTGTACACACACACACACACACACACACACACACACACGCACACACGCACACACACACGCACACACAGTAGGCTTCCAGGGTCCAAACATCAGAGCTCAACACAGATGGCGAGGCCTACATGAAGAGCGGTTACGACATATCGGTCATTCCTTCCTGCTGGTTAGAGCGCTACCTGTTCACAGTGTGACTGTGATTTTTAACAGGCGAGCAGATGACCTGCTGGCAGCCTCACACGGTCACAGTTAGCTACACTTTCTCTTCATGTTACACTACAGCAGTGCTTAAAAGACAGAAATTCATACGCATGTCGGTAGATAAAAAAACTTAAAATGTTTCTATCTATGCAAATTCGCAGGTCCGTCCCTCTCTGCCGTAACATTAATTTATTCAGAGTAAATACTTTCAGTCAATCCTAGCAGATCACAGTCATCCTTTGTCCAAGGAGTTTAAGTTGCTGCTGTGAGGCTGCAGGTTCAGCCGACCGGCATGTAGGACAAAGAGACTGAGGAACACATTTGTCCCTGCTGCTATCAGCTTTATAAAACACTAATTGTGTTGCTTTTTTTCCATCTTTTTATCTCTTGTAATTATTTATTGGCTATTGGACTTTTTACTTCTTAGTGTCCTACTTGTGTTGTATGCTGGCTGTATGTATGTACGTTTTTTTACTGATGACAAATTGCCTTCTCCCAGTCTTAAGTTTGAGCCACAAAATCATAATTTGTATTTCATTTTTTAATTTATGAAACCGGTTTTCTGCCTTCCTCTTCACATTTTGATTCTATATTTAGAACGACATCACCACAAGTTTCCTTTCACCCCCTCTTCCTCTTTTGTTGAGGTGATTGTGATGATCTTAGAAACAGAACGTTATCACTGGTGAGCTCATGCATAGCTCTACCTCTAGTGGTGATTCAATGTAAATGCAGCTTTTTTAATCTGCCTTCTCTAAAAAGCCTTGCACAGAGACGTTACTTGGACCATTATTCCTCTAAGGAATCTTCTAAAAAATAATCCAAAAAGTGATTTTTGCAAGTTATTGTGACTTGACTTCGATTCTTCTACCGCTGTCTAACATCTGTCTGTTTCTTTCTTTTACAGTGAATGAGATCATAAGAAAGGATCTGACCGGCGTTCAGGCCAGAGGACAGACATAGAGGAGGAAACCCAGAGGGAAATGACAACATACAACCCCCCCCCCCCCCCCCTCCTCCCATTGGACACACACAAAGACGGACACACGCAGTCTCTAACCTTCGAGAGAGGTGACGCACATCCACCAACAATAAGGCCGTCTCTTCCTCATTTACTTTACCCACAGAGATAGAAGTATCAGCTCCCGGCTGCTGTGTTTGCTTTGGATTGTTTTCCCCCCGCAATAAAACTCTCTCATTTAGCAAACAGGAGAAATCATTTGACCCATAACGTCAAAAAACAAAAGACCAGCAGGTTCATGAGAACCGACAGGAGAAAGTGCCTTATTCAATGTTTTTATTTCAATTCCTGGATCAAGTTAAGAATCCTTTTATTTTAAGGGACTCATGCATTTAAAAAAAAAAAAAACATCCACCCCCAATAAAAATATTAGCTTTACTCTTCAGGCAATAAAGTCACATTTACTATCAAGTGGATCAAAGTAGCATGCAGCAGCTTCAAATGATTTCATGTCTAATTATAGGAGTTTTGCAAGTCAGCAGCTAAATGGAATAAAAGTCACCAAATAGAAAAAGTGAGACTTGTGGTTTAAAGTTGGTCACCAGTTTGTCATTTCGTTCTCGCTCCATGTGTTTGTGTTTAATATTTGTGCTAAGCTAACACGCCGATCATCTCATTTGAAAGTGCAGTTTTTATCTAAGCGAAGCGACGCGCACACTGCCTTAACAGTAAACAAAGGAACTTTTGTGACGCCCCCTAATATGCACTGTTTTTTTTTTTTTTTTTTTTTTTAAAACAGGGGGGTCCATGTTATCACGTTTTATATCTCAATCATGTGAATAATGTACTGTTTTTTTGTATTCGTGAAATATATATTTGCATTGCATTTTATTCAGCTGATAGTGCCAAAGATACTTTCCAAGAGAAGATTGAGAAGATTTCTACTCGCTAATTAAATCTGCAATTATTTAAAAATGTATTGAAGGTTTGCTACACTTAAATTTACAGGCGGTCTTGTTTTTTAATCCAAGAAAAATCACATGTTATATTAGCATCGCTACAGATTGTGATCATTGTAACATAGTCTGTATTTTACAGAATATTCCAAAGCTTATACTTTGTGTATTTTTCTGTATAGTTGAATTTTGAGTCCATCCATAATGACAATCAGAGTACTGACAGTTAATAACGTGTGCAGAAGCTTCATGCATACTAACTCTTATTCTTATTCTGTTTGCACAGCAGGAACGTAGATGTTTGTGCTCGTACAGACCGCCATCATTTAAAAGTATATTTTGTAATATTATTGATATTTTACTGGCTGGATTGGAGCGCCGTTATTTGACTGTAAATAGAACGATGTTGAAAATGAAAAAAGAAAAACGCCTAAAAGCAGTAAAAAAGTAAGACTGAATCTCAATGTTTTATATTTGATAAGGATCCTATTTGACAGAACATCAGAATGGATTCTTATTGAGCCAGTACAGCACAAGTGCATTTGACATTTCTTGAATGTAACCTTTATTAAATATGTTCCCCTTCTCTGTAAATATGTGTTACAACGTTCGTCCGTTGTGCATCGATATAAACTCGACTTAATTTGATGTCTGTCAGTCCCTCGTGTTTATAATCTAACCAAAGCTATAGTCATCATCATATCTTTTACCTGTTTTATCACAATAATAAAAACATCTGAAGGGAATTCTGACACATTACTTTGAAGCTTTAAGTCTCTCTTAATAGTTTTTTATTTGTGTTCATGCATTTTGTTATTATTTGATAATCTCAAAGACATCTTTTGCAAAGAAAAAGGGATTCTTATTTTATTCTCCGTGTTGATAGCTGTCATGTATTGTTTTATTTTGAAAGTCTACTTCACTCTGTGCCTCCCTAAGAAGTCTCTGTCTCTGCTATCTTTTATAATTAAAGTAGCAATAAATAATACCCATATTCATCATGTCCGTGTCCTTGTTTTATGTATCGTTCCTTTGCAGTCGCTCTTTTGAATGAATGAATGAGGGCGGCAGTAGCTCGGTTGTAGAGACTAAGGTTGGGAATCAAAGGGTTGCTGGTTCAAGTCCTGGTGTGGACCAAGTCTGGTAATTGTTCCTGGTAGCTGGAAAGGTGCCAGTTCACTTCCTGAGCACTGCAGAGGTGCCCTTAAGCAAGGCACTGAAAGATTGGATGGCAGACAATTGCTTAGAACTAAACTCTGATAAAATAGAGGTCATTATATCCTCCCCTGGGGCCTTTGTCAAGCCTGTCCTGCACAATCCAGGCATTTCTTTTGGTCAGTCTCTGTGCTTTGACCATCATATTAATTGTCTAGTTTGCTCTTGTTTTTATCAGCTGAGAAACAGTGCCAAACGTAAGCCCATTGTTACCACAGCTCAGATGGAGATGATTATTGGACGCCTTCATGTCTTCCAGTTTGGATTACTTTAACTCACTTTTTACCTTTCTTAACAAAACATGTCTTAACTGTTTACAATGAGTATAAAATGCTGCAGCCAGACGATCAACCAGGTCCTCCAAAAGGTCACATATCACTCCAATTCTGTTTTCTTAACACTGGCTTCCCATCAGTTTTAGAATACAATTCCAGATTCTTGTTATTACTTTTAAAGCCCTGCATGGACCAGCACCGGCCTACATCACAGAACTGTTACGGCCTTACCCCCCCAGCAGATCCCTTAGGGCTTCCGATCAGGGTCTGCTGGTAGTCCCACACACCAGACTGAAGACCAAGTTCAACTTTTCAGGTTGTAGCGCTGACACACTCTAAGACTTGTGGGAACTGTTGACTCCTTTAAAAAAGCATCTTAAGACCTATTTGTTTAGATTTGCTTTTGATGAATCTGTACTGATTTTTTCTGTTTGTTCTCATCCTTTCATAAAGTTTCTTTTTTTTTTATTGTATATTTTAATTCAGGAATTAAACAGTGTGTGTATAAGCTCAGTTCAAAGCTGTCTCTTAAGTTTCTCTTCTGTCTATTAGAAGAGGAAAACTAAATTGATTTAGCTTGGGCCAACAGTAGACGGTGACTCATCAAACCTCCTGACCTGGAGCAGGAGCAGCCGGACTCATCAGAGACCCAGGATGTTTGTATGTGTTTTAACACGGCATTAAAATAACCAATAAATTATATTATTGACATAGACGCAGTTGTCCATGTGCAGCAGACACACACACACACGGTCACTAACTTCTTCCTCCCTCAAACACAAAATAACAACAAGCAGGGGGCCCTCACATGCCCGGAGGCTGTGGTTGCCATGGAGACGGCTTGTTTGGTTCTCAGTCCAACGACTCTGTGAATGAACCTTGTGTTCAGGAAGTCTCTGGTTATGACATCATCGAGGGTGAAAAAAAGAAAAAAGAAAAAGCAGCACGTGGGCTTCTTTTGCATGAGGCGTCTCACAGAGCCCCACTCAGACAGATATGACACGGTGACTCATCCGGCCTTTAGAGCCCCCGATGGTGTCATGAGTCCGGGACCGTGTGTACAGACTAAACTGTGTCAACTCAAACAAGAAAACCAAATACATGATGAGCTTGGCATTTCATTCATTATCTCAGAAAAGAAGAGTGAGCTCATAGTGACACGAAGGGCATGAAGCTGATCCGGCCACATTCTGAGAATTGTAAAGAAATATTCCACACACTCAGATTCCTGAATGCTGAAGCAGGAATGTCTGTATCACACCAACATTTAATCCTTTCATAGTGGCAGGTTTTAACATGGTTTAAAGTAAAAAAAAAAATAAACATGAAATGGTGTTGGGGTGAGCGGCAGAGCGACAGCACAAGAGGCTGTTTGTGTGGAATAAGGATGACATTGTCCCCTCTGTAGACTCTTCTAAATGTTCTGCATGTTTTTTAGAAAGAGACATGAGTCAGTTTCCTGAACCTCAGGTACTGAATGCTAAAGTACGCACTCTTATTGAACTTGTTAGGTGGAGTGCACATGGAACAACTTTGCATCAAAACAGAATCCAAATAATGGAAATGATTCAGTGATGAACGCTGTCATTGTAATTATGTCATTATAATTATTTATTTTTGTTTTTGCTTTTGGCTCTGCAGGATAGTTGGCCTTTTTTTAATTTTATCCGAGAAGCAAAATATTATTTCCATTGCACATGACCTTCACTACTTTACAGACTTCTTTGATCCACTTTAAGGTGTTTGTTTCATGATTTGGTTTTGTATTTTGTATTTTGAGTTTCCCGTTTTATCCCAGTGTTGCTCGTTTCCCTTGTGTGTTAATGTTTCCTAGTTTTGTCTTCAGTGTTTTCTGTTTTATTTTGTCATTTATAATCCTCGTGTATCTCTGTGTTTTGTTAGAATCTTGAGTTCTGTGTGTCTTTAGTGTTTCATGATTTAGTTTTGTAGTTGTCCTCAGTGTTTCTTGTATTGTATTCCTTCCTCTGTGTTGATGACCCTCATTGTCTTCACCTGTGTCATTAGTCTCACCTGTGTTTGATTACCCTCTGTGTCTATTCCCTTCTGTGTCAGTTCATTGTCGCTTGCCCGTGTTGTATATAGTAATGTCGGATGTGGTATGTTAGTTGTTAGTCGTAGTGATTCGTCGTGATTCGTCGTGGCTTACCTTTATTCCATTTTGACTTTCCAAGATAGTAAGTTTTTGTTTAAATAAATATTTTTATTTTTTCGTTCTGCACTTGGGTCCAGTTCCTGATTTTCCACACCCGTGACAATTTGTCCATTGTTTGTCCCCCGACCTGCTGGGACTTCAGGAAAGGTGAGTGCAGAAAGTCTGAGTGTCTTTGTCTGTACTGCTTTTTTTTTTTTTTTAATAACCTTTCTTAAAATGTTAATATATGAACAACAGAACCAGAACGCTTACTTCCTGTGATCGCCCAAACATCAAACAAAGAGACGAGAAACTTAAGTAAAGTCCAATCTTACAGGTTTTACCTGCTCAGTCCGCTTGATAAGAACCAGAAGACAGATAAATACAAGACTCCTAAAATCAACAAACTTGGGTTTTGTAAGAAGCTCAGACAAGAAGTTCTAGAGTGTCAGAGAAAAAAGTCTAAAATGTGCTAAAATATTTAAACGAGCTCAAACATGCAATAAATAAAACGCACTTATGTAAAACAGTTACAGAGGATGAAGTTAACAATTCAACACCAGGACACATAACTCAATAAATACCTGATATAAAAAGAGGGGCGAGAGACAGACAGACAGAGAGAGAGAGAGAAGTGAAGTGGAAATTTTAAAATATATAGCTTAAACTACCTTTCCCCCTTGACTGACAGAGCTTTATAAATCAACTTGTAGGAGAAAATAATAGTGAAAACTATTTTTTATTTTTTAAAGAACCTTCAAAAACAGTTATTGTGCTTTAGTGCAACAAGGAGGAAACTCTGATGGCAACACAACAACATAAACTCAAACCTCAAGGCCAAATAAAGTACGAAGAGGTTAATGTTCAATAAAGACAGAGTTCAAACGACACTGTAAAAATGTCTAAATACAGCAGTAAGGAAGTTTTTAAAAATGTAAATATTGCTCACAAATAAAAAGAGAAAACGGCAATAAAAAGTTAGATAATCATGTAACTGGTTTAATGATGGTGATGGAAACACTGAATGTACATGCTGTACGTCTATAATCTGTGTTACAGCGACAACTAGTGTAGAACAGTGAAAACTAACACTGAGCTGTAGTTCTGCTGACGGCCTGCAGAGGGAGACAACAACCCGTGACATTGATTTCACAGCACAATGATCTCTTCAACAGCTCTCCACGGGAATCAAGAGACTGAGCAGCTGAAGTTCATTACAGAACACAAGAGCTCTCCCTCTGCGGACAAATAGAAATACTTTGAACACAGTCTGTGACATCAGTATCATAAAGTGAATCAAATTAAGAACATGTTCACAGCTCACAAAAGCTTCTTTGATAAAACGGCTGTACGCTTGTTTAGCTTTTCTAAATGCATTTCAATAACTGCAACATAAGCTGTGATTATATTCTGATAGATTTGGCACATAAGCATCCAGTAAAAGGCAGCACCATTATGTGCAACTGAAAATAAATAGGCCTACTGAGTAAATTGCTGAGCAGAGGCTCCATTTCTTTTCGATCATAAGGTAATATAAAGAAGGAGATTAAATAGCTAACAGTCTGCTCAAACAGTGCAGAGTCTCGTCAGCTCTACAATTTGTGTTTTTTTTCAAAGTGCGCATCCAGCCTGAGAAAAGTTAGCCAAGCTTTGTGTTTAAATTATGCATGTTGAAAAATGTAAGCCGACAACTGTAACCTGAAAGAACCATCCACCCAACATGCAACCTCTAGATCTTCAGAAAAAAGTAAGGGTTAGGATTACCTTCCATAAAAAGTTCAAATCCCTGTGTACCTCAATATCCAAATCTGGGTCAAAAGTTGTTTGGGTCTGTCTCAGTAAACAGCAAGACAAATATTGTCACTTTAGGTTAAAAGAAAAAAGATGGCGACCGCTAAAATGACAAAATCAAGGCTTCATGGTGGCTGCTCTTCCACTTTCATAATACAGTGTATAACCACTGCAACTCTATATGATATGGTAGAATTTAAAGTTGTTGCTATTTAAGCTATGACAGATTGTAATAAACCTTCAGCAGAAAAAAACAGAAGGGGCTGACAGGAGAAGCTCCGGATAAGGTCATGGCGTGAATCATTTGGCTGTTTGTGTTCAACCATGCAACTAATCCCAAAAACTTCAGGAGTGATCTGCCTGTGTGAAAGCACTATTCAAGTCCTGCTAGTTAAAAAGCAGCGAGGTAATTACTGTGACGTTTCTGTAAAATAATAACCGACTTGATTTGACATTCAGCTACACAACAATTCCTCCCCAGCTCGACCGACTACAAGTCAGAAAAGCAGCTCCAAATTCTTACGCATTAGTATTCTGATCGCCTATTTCTCTGTCCAAACCCTGAAAATGTTTATTTATTATCTTTTATAAACCAGATGGTGAAAAAGGCACTTCTTGCTGTGAAGTGAGCGCTGACATTCGCTCTGAAGTGGACCTGTTGCTCATTAAATCAGAGGAAACAACAGACTGCAGAGGTAAATACAGCTGCCGCCCACCAACAACAACACACACACACACACACACACACAACATGCCGCTTCATGTCTTTTAGTTTCCATCCTGGTCAGAGTTCCTGTGTTTATATAATATTTCCTTCTCACTGCGGTCCACTCCTAACAGAGGAGTAATTTATTTATTTATAGAAAATCTCTGGAGTTATAAAAGTCTTGCATTGTTAACGCTGCTTTATCTGCATTTCTGTTCCCTCAGATTGATTCTTACTATAATAACAAAAAACCTTTAGATTCAGGCTGAATGAGTTCTTCTATAGGAGGTTTTCTTTCAGCGTATGGTACAGCTTTCCTCTGAACATGCCCCCCACACACACACACACACACACACACACTGTTACTTTACAGTAATTTCCTGTGTTTTTCGCACAATGACTCGCAGCAGTGCACAGTGGGTGTGAACTGGTTGCCTTTAATCAAAGGTGGGCGTGTGTGTGTGGGCGAAGGCAAGGGTACTATATTCTGAATATTGTGCCGCATGTATGATGACCGCCTCACCCTTCACATACAATAACATACACTATCTCATATTGTGTTCTGGTGCGTTGTTCATGGAGGAATAGAAGCCGAGGTATAGATTTCTCTGCCTATTGTTTGAGTAGAAGAGGAAGCCAAGGCTGAGATTCTCACTGTTCTTACACCTGAATGTGTAAGGGTGGTCCGTCTGCATGTCCTCTGCTTATTTGACAAAAATGTATAGAAAAAACTTGACAGCCTTGCCTCTGAAAACATCTTCCACATCAGGAGATATGGTGGACAAAGCAACAGAGTCCGACGCCGACTGATGACAGTTCTGCCCTTTGTATCAATATGTCGATGCGTAAGTGTGATTGGAAGCATTCACAGTATCGACACAGGAGAGGTAGAGAGAGTCTGCAGGCAGGAAGAAAAGGGTATGAAGCAGCTCAATGATGTGCCCCAAAGTCAAACTGGTTGTGCAGCAGACACAGGATATAAATGTCAACAACCCCTCCCCCCATCCCCCACTCACTTGTCCACAGGGGATTTTTCCTTCATATTAACTGATGTGTTCAAACATCGACTCACCTTGAATTCTTACAGAAACTTCACTTGAAGGCTTGCTGGAAGAAGTCCAGTTGGGTAAAGTCTGTGGCTGAAGACTGACGTTCCCATCAGCCTTAGACTTTGTGCTCCAGTGTTCACTCTGGTTATCATTGCCAGATAAAGATCTGCGGGGTCAGCCCTATGTTCCCACATTTCTAATAATTTATTTTCACATTTCTAAGATTTTTCTTAAAATTAGGCCCTATGTTCCCATATTTCTAAGGTTTTTCTCAAAATTCATTCAACTGATCTGACCGGAAGCTAGTCAATGCGAGGCCTCTGTGCTACTTAGTTCAGTTTGTTTATTTAAAAGGACAATGTGCACTTACGTTCAATTTTTGCAATAAACAAAGAGGTGGGCTCACCACATTTAGCTAAAAGCTATGTTCCATCTGTAGTCCATTGCTACTGGATAATAGGTTGGCTACCAAATTGGGAGAAAGGGGGACAAAATCTGATACAAATTTATGAAATGTGGGAACATAGGAACACTCCCAGATCTGCATGTTAGCATGGCTACTGCTAGCACTCTAGCATGTAGACGTTCTGATTGGGTCACAGCAACCTTGCACCTTCACCAGCATCCCAGAGGTGCTAGCTTATAGCTGTATAGACTCTCTATCCGAGGGGCTTAAAGCAAAAGCTGATGGTTCCAGTGGATGTCCTTTTGTTAACTGATGTCACATGCCACTGGAGCTATAAATAGCCACGATGGCACCGATCAACAGAACAGTTTAAAGGGATAAGCCATTTATCAAGAAGAGTTCATTTGTCCTTGCAGAAATGCTAAGATCTACCAAGAGCTCAGAAGGTCCTTGAAAAACACAAGGTCACTGAGGTGGAAACGCCTTTTTCTCTGTAACAGGGCGATCATTACGTCTTCATAGTGATTCTGCAGAGCCGTAATATTGGTGCCCCAGTCTCTCTGTGTTTCAGGATGGCTGTAATTTAAAATAAATGTCTTTCACTGTAGTAGATGGAAGTACTTCCTCCTGACACAGTGGAGTCAATCCCATGCTTCTGTCTGTGAAGAGTATTATCTGCTGTTTGTTTTACACCTCTCCAGAGTCTGGACATCATGTAGAAGCTGTAGGTGAGAAGGTGTTTACTCACAGCCCGGTGTCTTTTGTGTCTTCTGTGTTACGGTCTTATCACCGTCGTGGAAATGTTGTTTTGCGTCAAATTACTCTCTCACGTTACACGAGCACTCAGCTGCAGGGACGTCTCAGAGGAAAAAGAAAAGTGGCATCAGTGGTTCTATCTCGGAAATGTAGACATTTACAAACTACTTTCTTATCTGCAGGCCAAAAAAAATCAGAAATTCTTCACACTGTTTTTTTTTTTTTTTTTAATAAGAACTGTCCTCTGTCATTCCACAAGTGAAAGTGTTTATAGGATACGCCTCGCATTATTTTATCTCTATTGTAATTTCTTGCTTTATTTGATTAATGTAATTATGTTTGTGTTTGAACCTTTTGCTATTTTTATTAATTATACTTCTGTTATAACAAATACATTTCCACCAATTGGGGATCAATGAAGTTTATCTTAATCTTTAACATTGATCCTTATCTCTCTCTGATGCAAACACAGGCATACGATGCTTGATGAGAAAAATCCACAAAGTGTAGAGGATTTCTGAATTTAGGCAAGCTACAACAACTAAATGTTTTATGATGTTGTATAGTTTTGTACAGCGATGGCTGTAGTGTGCATGGTGTGAAACGGTCACGTGTGTTAGTCTGCGTTCGAATCAGAATCGGTTAGATTTGTGAGGACCGCTCGGTCACGATTAAACAAGGCTGAAAACTGGTCGATTCTGATCATCAGCTGATGGATCGCTGCATCTTTACTTCCAAGGAACTTCTTTACTTTCCCGCTCTAATGAGAGTAAGGAGAACCAACAGCTGGTCACAAAGGTGCACATCTGTCACAGGAATAATTTTTATTGTATCAATCAGCGATTTCCTTCTTTTGTTTTAACTTAGAAATGAATGACCTTCTCTTCAGTTAAAGAACGCCTGCTTGTTTTAAACCTGAACCCGACCCTGTTACTCTGCTCAGTATCAGCGTCTTAGCATACAAACATTATCATTCAACTCACTCCAACTCAAACTGATTGGCTGTAACTGAAGCGGCCGAAGTACAAATTGTTTGTGCCACAGCTCATCTAGAAACATAATGAAGTATTTCTGTACATTTTTCAGAGCTGCTTTCCTCCCACGGAGCTCCATGTGCTGAGGTGAGAAATAAAATGAGCTTTAAGTGTTTATGTATCATTTCTGACCTTTCTCTCATTATGAATCCCACTGCCAACAGCTTTTTTTTTTCTTTTTTTTTTGAAAGTCCATATTGTCTTTGAGAACAGATGGGGGAAAAAAAGGGAGAGAAAATAATCCATCTGCCGTGTTGAGAACAGACAGAGAGCCTCCTGTTCCTCCGTCTAACTTCAACGTCGAGTCCAAGAACCTCATTTGCATCCAGCAGAGACCGCGCCTCGGAGAGTCCGAGTGGTTGTGAGTAACCTTGTACGAGACGGAATGACACGTTTTTAATGACGGTCAGATGCTCGGAATTTGGAGCGAAATCAAAAAGCTTCGGTCAACTTCCCGTGAGAGAGAAATGGGTTAAAGTACAAAAACACAGTCTTAATGAGAGCAGAAAGCTAACACACTGGAACATAGGACAACTTAGTAAAGAACTTTATTCACCTCAAAGGAAACTGAAGGGCCGGCTTGATCCAAAATAACAGTACAGGGAGAGAAAAGTTCAAGAAGAGAGCATGAACTGATGTCTTTATTTCAAACATCTTGATTAGATTGAAGTAGAAACAAGATCATCTCAAAGTGACCCTAAATAACAATATTGACTGTAGTGTTGTAGTACTTGATATCGGTCTCGAGACCAATTTTTGAAGGTCTCTGTCTCAGAATTGAGACAGAGTGATGATCTGCTGGTTTGGTAACCTCAGCATCGTTAACAAAAACAGTCTGGGAAATATTGTTCAACTTTTTTCGAAAGATAGTTGACTTGAATGATCTCGGCCATGTTTTTCAAGTAAGAGCCACTCGAAAGGGCAAAGGCCATCTTGGAAGACCCTCAGCACCCCCTGCATGCAGAGTTTAGACTTCTGCCGACAGGGCCGAGGTTCACTTGTGTTAGGAGGTCGAAAATCAAACAGATACCTGAGGTTGTAGGCATTGTTGCCTGGACACTTCTGCTATGGACTGTTGGTCTTTTGTCCCTTATCTCACTCAGGTCCATCATGGTGATATCCATGGTAGTTATGTATTTATGTCATAGTGCTGTTTTTTTATGGATGTATGGACCTCTGTTGCAAACCAAATTGCCCCTCGGGGACAATAAAGATTTTCCAAATTTTTACTCTTGTCTCTGTCAGACAGAGACAAGGGCTGACTCTGAATTTTAAAACAAGGGTGTGTCAAGATCACCACTAAAGGGCTATTTCTTTCCCACATCATCACTGTGATTGGAAGGAAAATGTACCTTTTTTAAAAGAATGAGTAACTTTAGTTCATTTGTAGTTTTATTTTCATCCCTCGTTTACGGCCGCAACCTTCCCGGTCTAAGTGAGTGACACGCCCACTGCACACAAGTTGAATGTTTTTTTTTTTTGTTTTTTTAAAGGTTTACTTTTTGTGCCTTCATGGTAGAGACAGGACAGCGGATAGAGACAGAAATCAGCGAGAGAGTGAGGAATGACATGCGGGAAAGGAGCCACAGGTCGGATTCGAACCCGGGGAACCTTGACCTTGGCGCATGAGTGTTTCCTACAATCAGATTTTAACTCAGCTGTAGTTATCTAAGGATGTCCAACGTTATGTAAATTTCCCCGTTGTGGGATAAATGAAGGATTATCTTATTATTCACTCATCATTGTAACAGGAGTGATAAGAAATGATGATCATCTTTCTCCTGTTTCACATACTTTTGAATTTTTCCATGAGAAAGCATTAATTTCAACACCGTGTTCCAAAATAAACGTTTGAATGTAATTACCAACCCGCCCGACTTGAAGAAAGAACTTTTTTTTTATGTTCATAATAATAAGCATTATCAGAGAAACACATCAAAGACACAAAGCAGGTCAATTAAATTGTACACAGCGGAGTGGGGGGAGGAGGTTGTGCACACATTGCAGTGAGAGGAGAGCTGTTATTTGGCTCCGCTATAATCAAAGAGGTAGTGATCATCAGACCGACCTGCTGAGTTATCAGCTGACATCGTCTTCACACTCTCAACAGACATCGAGTTGTCGCACTAGAAGAAGACTCGGGCACTACAGAGACAGACGGAGAGAAAGAAGATGACAACATTTTTCTGTTTTGTCCTCGGGCAATTATTTTTTACATTATTATATTCATCATAATCTGTTTCTGTGGAGTCTGATCTCCAAAACAAAGAAGCCCCGAATACTGCAGGAAAAAGCGAGGAGAGCAGGCCGCAGCTTTAACTGACTTAATGAGCCCTGACTAATTGGTTATTCAGTGAATCTAAGCTCTTTGACAAACAGGTCATATCTAAAGTTCAGCATAGAGGGAATGCTTAATCCTCACCATTGACCTCCGCATAATTAGAAACCAAATATGCAGTCAAAAGAAGCCACATTAAATCTGTGACATAACATCTGATGATGTGGTATAGCAGTGATAGATACTAAAAACTCCATCACTGCACATTGAATTTATTTTAATTTCTGTATGGATAAGATGACATCACAGAATATATAGCCTACTATCAATTTTTTCTACATCAAGTTTTTTTCTGTAGATGAAAGTAAATGTGGAGGGATTGTCCTTGTCCTGTGTGTCGTCTCTCAGTCCTGCAGACATCTTTCCTTCCTCCTGCACAACTTTCAGGTAAAACACATCAGGATGGTTTATTTTGTTTCCAAAAGGGCAGGGAGCAAAATGTGACGCAGATTAGGCTTCTCAAAGTTCAAGGTGTTTAAGTCCTAATTTCCTAAGAGTTTTGTGAATGCATTTCCAACACAAACTCAGGTTAGGATAGTCTCAGAATACATGGAAATGATTTATCACATTATTGTCCTCAACATGACCGATACGCATTTTGACATTTTTGACACATTTTGACATTTTTCCAGCTATTTTCTCTCCGATCAAATCAAAGTCAGCCAAAACCATTGATGCAAATCCAAAATGTTATTTTCATCCCAATCCTCATTTACAGCCCATTTCCTGCTTCTTTTTCCACTAATCTTTCATGTACAATGTGTTCTTTTTTTTTGCATAAAGGGAGGCACTGTGTAGTTTTTTTTAATAGTTTTTTGGCCTCTAGATGTTGAAAATCCACATCCAGGAGACTAATTCTGCAAAAATGAACTTCTCTGTTTCGTTCTTGGACAAAGTAAAAAAGCAACACGTTTCCCTTTTGTGAAAACTACAGCACACTTGCGTATCACATGCCTTTATATACACTCCAACTCATCTTCCAACTCTGTCACGTAGCAACAATGTGGTGTCCATAGAAACAGAATTAAAACTTCAGACGCAGGATATTTATGTCTTATCGTCTGCCGTGAGGATTCTTAAAATAGGAGTGGATAATTTTGTGTTTGACTTCGCTCCATACACGAGGAAGCTGCATATGACGCTGATACTTTCAAAAAACCAAACCAGAGAGGATTCTGACCTGAGGTCGTTTCTTCTTCACACGCGTGCGTCAGTGAGCCTATACCAGAGGAAAGTTCAGTCCTGACCTTTTAAAAAAAAAACAGCAGCTGACTTAATCATCTCACAACAACGTCCGGCTTGTTCAGGAGCTCAGTAAGCTCGTCGTTGTAACACATTATCTTCTTCAGCAGATTTGATTCAGTTAAAGGGACAGTTAGGGTGTATATGGTCGTATGAGTTGCTTATCAATAGTGAGTGTGCTACCTGGAGTAGACAACAGCTTCTGTTTGGAGCACCCAGCTACATATAAGATATATGTACCTCTGCAGAGAGGGCTTTTAGAAATATGTACTTTAACCAATAACAAAAGGTCTTTATATGAAAAAGACATTTCAGTTTAGGTTTACAATATCCATCCACTCATCTATATCTTCCCATTTTGGCTCTTGGGGGGCTAGATCTGATCCCAGCTGTCATTAAGCGAGAGTTGGGGTACACCCTGAACTGTCAATAAAAGACAGACATCAGCCACACTCACATACGGGCAATTTAAAGATTTTCTCATTTTTGGGCTTTTTGTGCCTTTTAATGGAGAGATGGGACGGAGTCAGAAATCAGGGAGAGAGAGTAGTGATTGACATGCGGGAGAGGAGTCACAGGCTGGATTCGACCTGGGCCTCCCACTTGGAAGACTATAGTCTCCATACATGGGGCGCGCGCACTAACCACTGCGCCACCAGCACCCCACCTATGGGCAATTTAGAGTCAACAATTAACCTGACAAGCATGACTGTGGGAGGAAGCTGGAGTATCTGGAGGGAACCAATGAGACCATGCAAACTCCACACAGAGAGGCCCCGCTCCTAAACCCTCTTCAAACCAGTGTTTTGTTGTGTCTACCATACATTTCCACTGAAGACACCATTCTCTCTCAGGATTAGTAGGTGAAAATGGAATCCCTGACCCCCCCCCCCCCCCCCCCCCCCCTTTTTACAGTGAATTGGTGAAAGAGAAGTGTCAATGTCACTCTGAAGATGAAAACAGAG
The DNA here is from genome assembly GCF_963584025.1 of Labrus mixtus. NCBI lineage: Eukaryota > Metazoa > Chordata > Actinopteri > Labriformes > Labridae > Labrus > Labrus mixtus. Next base: position 25,916,611 of record NC_083626.1, read on the forward strand.
TAATGATGTCTGATGACAGGCAAGAGGAGAGCTGCAGAATCAGGTGAACGTTTTCTGTAGGTTCATCAGTGCAAACATCTTTCTTCATTGTTTTCAGTGTTATAAAATATGGACTTGAGTGTTTTTTAAAGACTTACATCTGGATTACAAGTTCGATGAAAAATGAATTCTCATAAAAACACACGCTGACTCACTCCGCACCCGGCTGTTCATTCCTTTACACAGTCAATTAATCTGCAAAGCCTGAGTAGACGAATCTCCTTAACCCCCTGGTCTCCTGCTCTGATCCCCAGGATTCACTGTACAGATGTTCTTTTATCCCTCTAGCTCATAATTATATCCACCTGGCATAATTGAAAAAAAGCTGGAATGAAGGTCAGGAGGGCTGAGACAGGAGCCCTGACAACCAGTGCTCTCATCCGGCCCCGGACTGAGAATTGGATGCAAATGAAGAGTAATATCGGAATAATTACATCAAGGCAGCGTCCATTGATTCATTATTAATCCATGGTATTCTGAAAAAAACCTTCCTCCAGACAGCTCAGTATGCTGGTACTGTAGACACCGGTAGAGACGGAGGAGAATGTCAAGTGCACTTTGTGCTGCTTTCTTTTTTCTAGAAATAATCTTTGAACTGCTCCATCTTCAAAAAGAACTTCTCAGGTGTTTTCATGAAATTGCTCTTTCTTTATCGCTATTTTGGTCACTGGCCTCTGCACCAGTGTGGCCTCTCGTGTCATTTTCAAGAGGATGTACTGTACTAATTCCTCATTTTCACAACTCCCCCAAACCACCGGATGACAGCGTTTCTTCAGGGACGAGTCCTGCTGCTCCCCGTGAAGCCAAAGGTCATCAGCTGCTCACCGACAGATTTAAAAGCCGCGGCACAGATGGAACACAAACTCTGTTGCCTGTAGCAGTTTTTCTCTTTTAATAAAAGGCAGCGATTCGTCTTGCAAGTGCAGATATGCACTACGGCATGGAAAAACACAAGGTAACATATTTAAACAAGGTGACTCATTAAAGAAATAAAAACAGTTAAAACAGAATATATATATAAAGATGGGAAATAAACACAACTTGCGCCCTAATAAAAGTATAAGTGTGAAGACATCCCTTATTGCCATACTAATGCGTTACATAACCTACTTTATGACCCTTAGTTGCCACAGCAACCAAAACAGTGATGCAACTTTTGACAGGTGACCCAGGATCCGGCGTAGTCTCTACCTGGCTAACTCCGTTTTTGAAAGCTAGCCACATAGTGACAACGCTCATACTACCCACCCCACTGCATGGCCCCATTTGGCCCACACAAGTCAACCCTGTAGACCAATGAGCAGCCAGAGCCAGGACATCACCTGAGTGGTCAAGTTGGAACCTCCTTTTGACTGTGTTTCGTCCAATAAGTCCCACAACATCTCGGGACGGCCTAACGGTGAGCTCAAGCGTCCCAGAGCCACAGCAGTATTCTCCAAACTTAACCTTAATTCAAAGCATGGTATGCACGTCTTGGCACGTAAAATGACATCTAACATGTTCCATTTAAAGGTAGCCTAATGTCCTAAATTGCCTAGCATGATGCAGAAATGACTGCATTGAAGTTAATGGAGAACATTATAGAGCGTCAATGAGAAACTTCCATTTATCGCTTACAAAACAGCGACAAAAACGTCTCCTCCTTACTTTAACTCTCTGATCCAGGTCTACACTCCCTCCAGCCCTCTACGCTCTGCCAATGAGAGGCGTCTGATCCAACCTTCACAACAGGGTCCTAAGACGCTGACTAGACTCTTCTCCTCTGTCGCCCCCCGGTGGTGGAATGAACTTCCAAACTCCATTCGATCTGCACCTTTAAGAAAAAGCTAAAGACCCAGCTCTTTCATAAATACCTACTAACTTAATGATGATGGTCTCCATATTATTGATGATGATGATGGTAATGATGATGGTTTTTGTTTGATAACGACGACTTATAAGATGGTTTCTATACTGATTAGCGCTCTCAAGAACTGCCCTCAATGTTGTGCTTTGCCTCTGGTCACTTCCTGTCAGCACCTGTGTGTCCAATCAGACTCAAAGCTGATCGTTTGCTCTTACTGACATTGTTCCCTTTTTTCTAGATCCTTGCTTATGTTGTTCTTACTCTCTGATGTACGTCGCGTTGGATAAAAGCGTCTGCTAAGTGAATTGTAGAATTGTAAAAGTTTGTTCTTTTGTTCATCTCTTTGCAGATTTTGTTTTACACACAAGTCATGTAAAATCTTCTGCTGTCTTCTAACAGTCAAACGTATCGCTAACTCTGCATCCTTGTAAACAAAACGTGTTAAGCAGCGTGCTTTTCCTAAGATAAGTCAACATGGTTAAAAGGTTTGTCTGAGTTTCTGTGTTGTGCATTATAGTGGGGAGCTTAGGGCTTCATTTGAAATAAGGATTAAAACAGGATTACAGTTTTTCCTTGTTAATAATGTCGGTTTAAACACTGGACTCAGATCTGAACTCCCAGCTGTATTATCAGACTGCTAATGGTATTGTGTGCTTTAACAGCTATTTGAATGCGTAGATTGGCTTTGTTTGGGGAATTAGGGCTGAAGTCGAGCAGGTCAAAGTGAACATACAGTCTCCGGAGAGGAAGGAACAAAAGGAGGGTTTTTTCTTGTCCATGGCAGCGAAGACTAATAACACGGTGATGAACACAGAAATCATCCCTCTGCAGCTGCATGCAGACACCGTACGCTAGGCTAAGACCTTTAGCTATTTTTGGTTGCAAGTCCTGTGAACTCCTGACATGGGCGTGTGATACTGAAGCGGCTGAAATGTGGCTACATTACCATGCCAACTGTGTTGTCTTCTATGTTCTCTGTGAGGCACTGATAGAACTGCCATTTTCTCCAACATGGTGTCGTGATGTACACTGATCCCCCGGTGTCTTGTAAGTTGAAGAGTTCACAAACTTCCTGTTGCATGGCTGTTAATTTAAATAGTGTATTATGTTCCTAATAGTATGAGCATGAAACACAGACAGAGGGATTATACTCTAATTAAAGTCTCGCTTCATTAAACTCTGTAGCATTTCTGTTTTCTAACTCAGAGGTTTGCTCTGTTGTTCTTTATGCATTTAAAGTAATTTCACAGTTTTTGCTGAGGGTTTTATTTTTTTCATACTGAAGCTGTTAAAGGAAGGATGTGTGACTTTTTGCCTCCTCCAGCGACACACCTCCAACCCCTCTCCACTCGCGTTAACATGAAGGAGTTATGAATGAGAACGCACCATTAAAGTCTTAATATGTGATTTTTAACACTTAAATATAATAGAAATCAAATATTATCCTCTAGTCATGACTGTCTACAATGGGTGTAACACCCGAGTCCCACTGTCTGTGATGTTTTCAGAGTTTTCAGAGTCCTACCTTCAGTTTGTTTACATCACCTGGACGGCCGGCTGACTCCTCCCCTCGTGTATAAAAGTTGTTTAATTGAGGGACTAGAGAAAAGAAGAATAACATACTGTACTCACTGCTTAACTGTGTTTCTAGATCACGCTCATTTCAGGTAAATTTACATGCAGTGTGAAGATACGAGCATAATAAAGATCGCTAGCATTAGCATGCTAACACAACAATGCAGCGCGAGTTGTTTTGGTTTCATGCTGGTGCTCAAGGGCGACATCTGCTGGATCAAAAAATCGCATATAAAGCCTTTAAGCACAAGCGGAGGGCGAAATTGTCCTTGGCTCGAGCTGCAATCACCTGTGTCCTGCATTGTTGTGTTAGCAGGCTAATGTTAGCACTCTTTAGTTAGCTCGTAGCTTCATTTTGCTCATAAATGAACATGGAGTGACCGTGATCTAAACACACTTCAGTGACATCTAAATAAGCAGTGAGTATGTTATTCTTCTCTTCTTTAGTCCTTGACTAAAACAGATTTTATACACAAGGCCGTCCTGTAAACACGATGTAAACACAGCTCCAACAACAATACAGCTGGTGTTTCTCACTCATTGTAGACAGTCATGACTCAGACAGACATTTACAGATTTATCTGAAATAAGGTTGTCAACATTTTTAATACTTTGATATTTCTTCAATACAACATGTTCTGAAAAGATTCCATCTCTGGTATTTAAATGATCGATAGTATTGAAAGTACCAAAATTAAAAAAAAAACTACATCTATGTCATAAGACGGCTGCATAGAGGAGGAATTAATCCATCAAAAAATTGCAGTGAAATTCCTTCACAATGACTAAATCATTCCCAACATGGGGTCCAGGCTCGGTTGACTCAGTGTTTGGTGTACAGTATGTTTTTAAAGAAATCACGTTGAAAAGCAACAGGAAGAGTTTTTTTCCATCCTGTCTTGGAATACACCCTTTGTTTATTTGACATCTGCTTTCAGTAGCTTGAATTGTTCATTGTGATCCTGTCATTGATTTCTTTCTGAAGACTCGTTCAAACGTTCTCAGGGAAAGGAGGAAGCCGGTGAGCTTCCTCTATTCACCTTCAGAAGTCTTTACACCTGGCTAACAGTGCGTTCCAGCGTTGGTGCGAGGAGACGAAGGTGTGCTTAGTCATACTGTGAAAGTGAAGGCACCGCTTCTGACTGTGGGAGTTCTCTTGTATGAGGTGTTTTTCTAAAATTCTCTGCAAAAAAAAAAAATCAATACTGAGATATCCTCTTTCATGGTTGGTGTGTAATAAAATGCTCCTCTTGAGCTTTCAATGTGCTGCACAGTGTGTTTGTGTGTGTAATGATACAGCATTGTATCATTTATAAGAATAGGCCCACATCCCCTCGTGGAGCATGTTTTATTTTGGTGATGCTTGAGGTACAGAGGCATCAGTGCTCCGCTCACATATCTCCTTTGATTTGTGTGTTTGTGGGTGCAGAATCGCACTTAGCAGAAAGTGGAATCGAGACTTGAATGAATTATCAATAATTTAGTAGACGTTCTCTAAAAAACACTCCTTGGTTATTTCAATATGATCCTCATTTATCAAGCTTTACCTTATGTGACCAAACCATTGACTGTATAGTAGGGGTGTTACGGTTCACAGAGGTCGCAGTTTGAAAGGAATTACATCTCCTGGTTTGAAAATAGGAAATACATATGATGTAAAATATGAGCGTTGTATCATGTTTTTGATCCATGTGAAGTCACATAGTGTCACGGGACGGGAGGTCAATCCATCTGTGGTCAGTAAACAGCCGTTAAGGTAGGAGCACACTGGGCTGACCATCGGGGGTCGGGGCTTGTCAGTTGGTGATTATGGGCGGTGTGGTGTGAACAGCGGTGTCGGTACTGCTCGGGGGTGTCTGAGGTTTTTTTTTTTTTTTTGCCCAAATCAACATGTATAATTGGCCGAGAACATCAGGGAGAGAAATCCCTCTGATTGGCTCCCAGCCAGCTTCTCAGAGTACGTTTTCATCGAGCTGTGAGGTCTGAATCATCACGATCATGGGATCACTTCTGACCTTTTTTTGTATTAAATAATGAATTAGGGACTCTGGGATTGACCAAAATGTACTTGACATGTATTTTAACTTTAAGTAAAGTTTGACCCATTCCCCCTCTGTTAAACACACAGTATGTAGATTCCACCACCAGGGGGCTCTCATTCAAAACAATAACAAACGATGACGTTGAAGCTGGCGGGGAATCATGGGAGGGATTCTCTCTGCCACCACCCCCAATGAAAAAGAACTCAGAGTTGACCATAGTCAACACTAACGGGCGAAACCAACCTGAGGAAGAGAATGTGTTTACTGATGAGCTAATGTGTCCGAGTATAATTAACATTACGCTTTTATCACAGCAGCTTTCAGTAGCAGCTCCCGCTTACTTATGTAGCAGTCTTTGATGTAACATCCAGTGTTTCCATGGCAACGATAAACAAGTAGTGCCTGTCATGGCGGCTCTGTCATGTCGTACGTCCCCACAATACACATCCCGTTACAACTGTTTGAGGTAATGTGAGTACTCAACAACAACAGAATATAACAGGTTTAGTCCAATTTCAATAAATTTAGATATTTTAGCGACTAAATTCTAATACAGTTTTACATTTTATACCTTTGACATGGATGAGGCAGAGGTGTATGACCTATACTGCAGCCAGCCAGCAGGGGGAGCTCTAAATGTTTTAACCTTACTCCCAGGTGGCTGATGATTCGTCCAGCAAATGAAACAGTCTACGGACAGAACCTTTCAACTAATAAAAAAAAAAAAAAATCAGTTTTTAATAACAAGGTAAGTTTGAATGACTCCATGTTATTGAATGACTCAGAAGTTATTTTGGATTTAAGATTTTGGCAGACCCTCCCCCTGCACTCTATGATTATTTTTAGTTAGATGAAGACGTTCTCTGCTTCCCAAGTTTCCGTTCTGATCTTTCTTTTGAAAAAGGTGAAACTGGAGTTAAAAATGATCTGTTAAATCTCTTACTAATACATCATGAAAGACGAGACGTTAATGTCAGCTGTGTATTGACGTGCGTCTGAAGGGGTGTGTGGGTTATAGTTGTGTTGTGTTTTTGAACATCACAGACCTCTGCAAGTTTGAATAACACTCGCGGCTTTACAACCGCTCGAGCTAATTTTAAAAAAGCCTGCACTCAAATGGGATGAATTGTGTGAATCCTACCATCCACCTCTTTATCAGCCTCTCCAGCCTGTGTGATCTGGCTGCTTTTAAGCCCGTTGAGCCCACTGTGTGCTCACCAGACTCTTTATAATGCTGCTTAATAAGCCATTACTTCAAGAGGACCAACGTTCCAAATGAGCTCCTATTTTAGAAACCATCCAAACTGGTGCACACGGCAGCAGATGGAGCAGAACACCTGCCAAAAAAAAAAAAGGATTTCGGATAGATCCCTGGTTTTCTTCTGGAGGAAAGTTTTTCGAGCATCCAGGTGGACGGCTTAACATTTCTCAATGTGAGGCTGAAAATGTGTCATCACAAAAATAATCAGAGGAAACTTTTCCTCCCTGACGTTCACTAACGGGAAGATTTAATTTGTACCTTGAACCAAAGAAACTTGACACATTTCTCATATTTTGCTGCAGAAATTCAACACATGGACTGACTGCACAGGACCCTTAGTATTCAGCGTTTTTCCACATGTAATCATAGCGTGTTGTTTGAAGCAGAACGCCGTGACCTGCCAGCTGTCAGAAATAGGCCGAGGTCACAGTCACCTCCCACACGCTGTCATACGTTGTGTTCCGACTCTTCCGCTCGCTGGCAACACGTCTCCCTTCACCGTACACTCGATCTGCTCCTGCTTTGAATCCAGGAACACACTGAGGTTCTCTTCAGCATCCACTCCGCTCCCATAGAAGTAACAATATTGACTGTTGCAAAGCCAAATCAACTCTGTTGTGTATGCGAGGCAGAGTCTGGATTATGTGTGATCTCAGACAAACAGACGCAGCTGTGCCTCTCCGGCTCCCGGACCTCGATTTGGTTTTAGATTTCTACAGACGGTGAAACTCATGCGTCAATTTTTAGCTGTTTTTTTTAGACCTTCACATTCCTCCTTCTGCAGACATGATATTTTTGTTCATTTATGTCAATTGTCTATTATTTTTAGTTATTGAAGAAATGTTGTGGAATGTTTGTGTAGTGTGAAAAGAATAATATATAATATGAATTTGTAAAATGTATTGTCACAATATAAACTGCGGACCCCAGGAAGAATAGCTTCTCGCTATGCTGAAGCTAATGGGGATCCAAATAAAACAAACAAACAAATATAGAGTGCAATACCTTCAAAATGTTAACTATCTATTTCCCAACCTGAGCTTACGTACAAATCTTAAATATAATTTTAACACACTTGTATCATTCTGTTTTATCTTTCCAACCTTGCAGAGAACAGTACAGAACCTTCCTCTGACCACATTCATCTGAATTTTCTACAGATTAGGAATCAACAGTCTAATGCGCTTTACAATCTTATAAAATATAAAGTGCACTGAAAGAGATTAAACTACTGCTTCTCAAACTTTTGGGTTTACAGTTAAGTATCAAAATCGAGCATCTGAAGTGTAAGCCTCCTTCAAGGTGCCAGATGACTATAAATTAAAGCTCCTGTGAGGAGTTTTTATCTGGTTATGAAAAAGACTGAAATTAATACTGATGCATAAATATGACCTACAAAAGCAAACGAGACCACCAGAAATCAGATTGATCTTTTTTTTTTGTGTCTTAGCGCTGTCACCACGTCGGTGTCTGATAAGAAGATTAGCAGCACACTGCTGTGCAACATGTAACCGTCTGTTTCTGAGTGATATGTTTATCTATAAGAAGACAGGAGGAGCAGATTTTTTTTTTTATCAACATCACTTACTCACACACGGGACAAGATCAGTCAAGAGATAAGAGGTACCACTTTGTCCACAGGGGGGCGCTAAAATCTACACAAACCAAAAGTTCCTCCCAGGAGCTTTAAGTTTCAAGTAGAAATGAGAGGTTCCAAATCAGCTCCACGCTAAATCTGAGATGGGTTAGATAGATTAGACAAACATTTAAGGAAAATTAATTAATATTTTGTTCTGAAAGCAGAGCTAAGAAAAAAAGTACAAAAAGAACCCTTAAAGGATTCAGATTCTTTGATGCAAGACCTTTATTTATACTTCCTGGAGTTAGATCTATGAACCACTGGGACTCATCCATCACAGAGGTAAAGCCCTTGTAATTCAGGTCTTGTGTAATCATGGCTGCAGGTTGCACATTTACCTCTGTCTCTGCTGTTGTATCGACCTTTGTGCTGCAGCCGGCAGAGTAACAAACTTCTCCTGCCACATCGGGTCAGCTAATGAGAAAATTAGATGATCAATCTCATTTTTTTTCCCCCTCCTACGCTCATCCAGTTTCTTAATTCATCAGAGCCATGCTGGACGACATTACGAGAACCCAAAGCAGAAATTCCTAGAACATGTAGCCGTTCAGTCAAAAGGACGTAATGAGGTTAATTCTCATTAACTTCAAGGACTCTGTCTAATGTTTGCTGTACATGGCATGTTTTTTAATTAACGCCGTCATGTAGAGAAGCAGCTAAGCACGTTACCAAGAGCTGCTAATAACAAAGAAAGTCATTTCAGTTTCTCTGCTGACAATAGGCATTGAACCCAGGCAGTTATGTGCACTTGTTTGTTCGTTTTACATGGAAAATAAGAAACATACCGTAGTCCATTTTAACTCTCAGAACGCCTCCTTCAGAGCACTGTCTTTGTTCTCTCAATGCATGCTTGAAACGGTGGCTTTCTGGTTGCCTTTTATGCCTTTAAAATGTCTCGTCTTGGTTAATCAGATTGGTACCTCGTGGCAGAGATTGGTCAAAGTTTTTACAGACTTACAAACTGCTACAGATGACGGATTTTCTTTGTTCCTTTTTCAGAGAACATGAGTTATTAATTTCTGTCAGGACCTAAAGACTATTTCAATCAAGATCTTAAAAAGCGTATCTGGAGAAAATGACCTACCCTGCATTTAAGTCATCATCAGCAGGTTTTATTCACAGAGCCACATGATTTTGTTGAAAATGTTTTTTTTTGATGTTGGAAAACATCAGGGGACAATGAGTGTTTCCAAGTTCAGTCCCACGAAACAGGAGAATATGAGTCAGCTTCCCCGATCAATAAAAAAAACATGTCATCACTCAGAGAGCCGTGAGTGAGTTGGTGACTGTTGTGCACCCTTTTTCCCCCCGTCTCATCACAAGTCACTGGGCTCATTTTACAGGCCTGTGTGCATACTTTGCAAAGTCATGATAAATGTCTGAGTGCTTTTTAATTCAACCGCTGCTCTCCTCCTCCCCCCTCCCCCGACTCAAACGGGCTGTGGGATGATGGTTAGATGTCTGTGGGAAACACATAGGAAGTGATGATCGCTGTGACTGAACGGTGCAGCTTCATGTCCAGCTCTGATAGTGCGTCGCTGCCAGGAAGTACAATGGATCAAAGTGGAAATAAGGATGATGGGAAAGTCAGCTACCGCAATGTCTGACCATAAAATACATTACAATACAAGGCCGCTTCATGTAATCAATCATGAAGACAGACGAGCACAAGCAGAGTGATATGCTTTACTAAGCTGTGTACAAACCATCGACTGTTTAAAGAATGCGAAGCAGTAACGTCCCCGACAGTGAAGAGCCAAAGTGTTTAGAGCTCCCCCTGCTGACAGGCTGCAGTACACATCATAAACCCCGCCTTCTTCAAATTAACAGATGTGACACGGGTCAAACTATAAAATCAAAATACAAGTCACATTTGAAAAATTATATCCCGCTGCTTTGTGTTCTAATCATCTTTTTAAAGTTTTTTTAAAATTTGTTATTCGATGCTATTAAAAGGTATAAAAGCCACGGTTGACAGCTCTGAACACAGAAGTCATTGAACTTTCCCCTGAAGTGCCTTTTTTTCACTCTGATGCAAGAACTGCTGTGAACTGTCCAGACCTGAGTTTTGTTTTGGGTTTTTTTGCAAATTTTATCGATAAGTTAAATGTTTGTTTTTTATTAGTGGGAGCTTGAACTGCCCGTTCAAAAGAAAAAAACAAAGAGGACAAGATTGTTAAACTATAGGCAGCAAGGAAACTGGGAAGCAGATGTGGAGCACTTCTCACCTGACAGATCGGTATACACTGAATCTAGCGAACATGATCATAGCAGACCAACTGCACCCGCTTTGGTCTGAGTATGAACTCTTGACTTCGGGGCGCAGCCTGGTGCAGAATGAGAATCACATCCTCAGCTGCTCAAAAAGCTCTGATGATACAGTGTGAACTTGGCACTTTAGCCTCCGTACATGGGTCGCGCGCACTAACCACTGGGCCACCGGCACCCCTGTGAAATTGTTTTATACTTCTTTATTTCATAACTTTAAGGAAGGCCGATTCATCACTGTCAGGAGGAAAGAGGCCTCGATGATATTTTTCTAGAGGTTAAAGTTCCTTTATCAAACAGAATGTGATTGTAGGAGGATCAAAAAGCCTTGAGGGAAATCTGAAACCATGGCCTCTTTAACAATAAAAATCAGCGGCAATACAACAATTCAACATCAAGAAAACAGTCCCTGAGTGCATCAATCCCCAGTTAACACTGCATCAGTATAATAAGCAATCAACAATCAGTTGAACATCTGGAGGTGTAATCACTGCTGCTTCTGATTACATCAAACGACTCCACTTTCTTCCTCCCCTATAAGGTTTGATTTCCTTCTTATTTAGTTATTTTTGGATGTTTTTCTATTACCAGTAGCAGCTGTATGTTATTTGTAGGAAACACGGCATGCCTGAATCCTAATGTGCTGTGATTCATAATTATGAATGACAAATAAAGCCATGGCTGATTTGTTCCTGCTTGATTTCTAAAAAATCATTTAGCCCCCACGTTTGTGCCGCGCCGTCTGACTGAAGCTCCTTTGACACCCATGAACGGGCCCACTCGAGCGTCGAGTCAAAAATTAACATGACTTAAGACTTAGTCATGAAGAACATGCGATCCTGTCTAAAAGTGAAAATCATGTCACCAAATAGATCACATACATTTTTAGCCTTACTATGGCAGCATGGCTTTATGAATCAGTCTGTCTGTCCATGTGTTTTTTTTTTGGGGGGGGGAGGTTGAGTTCTGAATCATTTCAGCCACTATGGGATAGATTTATGTGTCAGTTAATTTGTGTTTCTTAGTTCAGAGGATGAAGCGATTTCATATGAAAGTTTGACTTCTTAAATATGATCAAGGGACAAAGCAAAGGGTCAAAAACGGGAAGTGTTTTTTTTACCCAAGAAAATGTTGTTAATGGAGTATTTTTGGGAGAGCAGAGGACGATGTTTCACCTTTTGATCGTACCATTTAGGATCCGGTTTACTTGTTCTTCTGCTTTGAGATTGTCTCTATTTTCACCGATTTGTTTTGTATTCCTGACATGGTAAATGGACTTCAGCTTGTAAAGCACTTTTCTAGTCTTGCAAAAAAAAAAAAAAGCTTCAAAAAGCTCTTCTGTTTTTTGAAGGCTATACTCAATATTAAACTTCATTTCAGAAAAGTAACCTTGTTTTATTTGCTACAGGGAACTACTGTAGAAGAAGTTAATTAGAAACCACTCCGTGTGGGATAAATCAGCAGCCGAATCGTTTACTCTGCTTAAAGTTTTCATTAAAGTTTGTGTTAAAACAACAAATGTAGATCATTCAATGTCACAAACAATATTAATATCAATATTTAAGGGTTAAGTGTCTTGCCCAAGGACACATCGGACATGTGGCTGCAGGAGCTGGGGATCGAACCCCCCACCTTACAGTTATGAGACGACCGACTCTACCACTGAGCCACAGCCGCTCATTTCTCTCCCTTAGTGCTTAGTGACAGGTCGACATTTTTTCTGTTTCTGCTCGTCAACTTGTCGGTGCATTTTGCACAGCTGAGACATGCATGTAATATATAAACTTGATGACCTAACAATTATACAGTTTTCAAATTTAGGTCAGAATTTGTGTAGAATTTTTTAGTTTTGTGCTCGAGCAAAAACCGCTGTGCAAGGACACTATTGGAATGCAGTGGATTATTATCCCCCCTCCCATCTCCCCCTATCCTTTTAAACTTTTGTAACATATTCATGAGTTGGGTCTTTTACCTGCTTTTTGTAAAGAGACTTAAAACACACGAAGGCAGAAGGAAAGACAAGAAACACTGAGGACAAGAACTACAAAATGAATCAGGAAACACTGAAGACACACAGAGAACTCGTGAATGTAACAACACCAGTACACACTGGAACAGAGAGAAACACAAGGATAAGAAATGACAAAATAAAACGGGAGAGACTAAACGAGGAAACATTAAGATAAAGATAAATACACCAGGGAAACAAACAACACTAAGATGGAAAATCACCAAGAGACTGAAAATGACCACTAAGCATCAAAACAAGAAATAACCATGACACCCAAAGAGGAAGGTACAATAAAGTGTTTGTTATTCTTCATATTATGAGACATCCGGACATGATCAGACATCATAAGGTTCTCTGGTTTGCCGTTGGAGGCCTGGCTAAGCTCAGTGTAAACTACACTGACGGATGCAGCAGTGCAGACAGACGATACTCATTTAACTTTCTCTTTTCACAAACAACATATTGCATTTTGAAAAAAAAAAGAGGAGGATAACCTTTAAGGATTTAAAAACACACACAGCTGCCTCTTTAAGACTCCATGTCTCTGACTTTGAAATATCATGATTGCTGTATTGTCATTGTTGCTCTGTGTCATTATCTACAACAGCTTTTAGTCAGCCAGCTGGAAAACAGCTCTGCTTTTTAAGACATAATAGCTCACAGGAATTTATTACCTGCTTGCTTTTCTCTCCATGAAAACACACGCTCGGTGCTCAGCTCGGCCCCGTGGCTCATACGATAATAACGATTTTTATATAAACACACACCACAGTAGTAGTCATGCACATTTGTTGTTTTGTGTTTTTTTCCCTTCACCTCGCCACGATGGGTCACTCACAACAGCAGTGAAGTGTAAATAATACACCCAGATTGACTTTTCATGTTTGTTTACTTGCAGTGCAGTTTTCCCTTCAAGACAGAGCGATCGATCGAGCCGAGAGAAAAAGACCCCAACACAGTTTGATGCAGACATGCCGTGCATACTGAAATGTTTGGTTGTTGCCTACACCTTCAAATCACACCGTCAGTCACTTTGGACGCATGTTTACTACCTCCGCCTTTTAACAGAGACACTGATTTAGATTTTATTATAATCTAATTTAATCTTTATTTGTATTAATCTATATGTGCATTTGAATCCTCCTAAACAATGTCAGGTAAACAATGACTTGGGTCTTGGGTTTCACACATGTAAGTATGATGTGTAAAATATGATAAATGATGATACTACATCTGTATTATGACAAATACAAGACATTAGAAACAATCACAGGGACTCAACTGAAAATGGAAATAAGCTACATCAACACAAACATGGGAAAAAATCCATTTAAAATTTGGATTAATCAATAATACTGAAAGTATTTAAACAAAATACAACGACCACAAGGACCCACTGGGTGTGTTTACAGTAAGAATACCATTTGGACAGCTTCTTTCACCAGTTTTGTGCAGCTTTGGTGCTTTAGTGACATAAAATATCATCTAATCAGAATCAGAATCGGGTTTTATTGTCAAGTACATTTACACATACGAGGAATTTGAATTTTGGTGCTAAACAATTAACAAGGAAATAAAGAATAGCAACATATACTTATACTTTTAAAATGTTGTTTATTTCAATTTATACAGCATAAGAAGCTATTACAATATATGAAATAGAGTTTAAAAATGTCTGTCCTAAAAGAGCACGTCACTCCGTTGTTCATCTCCCTCCACTGGCTCCCAGTTACTGCTCGCATCAAATTTAAAACTCTGCTGCTCGCTAACAAAACAGAGACAAAAACGTCTCTGACTAGACTCTTCTCCTCTGTCGCCCCCCGGTGGTGGAATGAACTTCCAAACTCCATTGGATCTGCAGAGTCCCTCTGCACCTTTAAGAAAAAGCTAAAGACCCAGCTCTTTCATGAACACCTACTAACTTAATGATGATGGTCTCCATATTATTGATTATGATGATGGTAATGACGATGGTTTTTGTTTGATAACGACGACTTATAAGATGGTTTCTATACTGATTAGAGCTCTCAAGAACTGCCCTCAATGTTGTGCTTTGCCTCTGGTCACTTCCTGTCAGCACCTGTGTGTCCAATCGGACTCAAAGCTGATCGTTTGCTCTTACTGAGCCCTTTTTTTTTCTAGATCCTTGCTTGTGTTGTTCTTACTCTCTGATGTACGTCGCTTTGGATAAAAGAGTCTGCTAAGTGAATTGTAGAATTGTAAAATATTAAATATTAAAAATAAAAAACACAAAATGTGCAATGTAGGAGCTGTGTAGTGGACTATGAGAAAAAATCTTATTCAATGAATTGTAAAAAGAAAAAATCCTCTCATTGTTTGATTAATAATAAAAATCCTATCCGTTGTGTTTGCTCTGTTGGTAACCACCACTCTCTGTACGCCTGCCTTCTTATCATCATGATAACGTTTCCCACCACTTGTCTAAAATTGGACGCCTGGGTGAGTCTTAACCAGCCTACAGCGGCCCTCCCCTCCTCCCCTACTCCCTCCCCCATCAGCTGGGTAACCCAGCACGTACACACAAACCTCTGTGAATGTACAATCAAAGGAGACGGAGATGATTCCCATTTAAAGGTGGAGGGGAAGTGCGGCTCTATAGATGGTTGCCATGGATTTCTCTCAAAAGCTTTTGGTTAAATGGCACACCCACTTCTGATGTCAGTGCTGGAAGGAGGAAGGAGGGGAGGAGGAAGGAGTTGATGGAGGGAGATGGGGGAGAGAGAGAGAGAGAGAGAGAGAGAGGAGGGCAAAGGGAAGGGAAGGAGGGAAAAAAGAGAAGGAGGGTAGGAGAGAGGAGAGGAGAGGAGGGGAGGTGAGGGGAGGCAGCCTGTTGCTCATGATCATCAAGCATACTCCTCGTACTCCACGAGCAGAGACGGAGCTGAGTCAAAGCAGGCAGGAGCGGCAGAAAAAACACATTTCATATATTTTCCCTCATGTGCGCTCTCCTCTGAGCGCTTTGAGCAAAACTGACTTGAGGGGAAGTGATCCAGGAGTTCACAGTGAGTACATTTATTTTTTACTTCATTACATCCAAACTTGAGGTTTTTTTTTTTTTTCCTTGAAACAAACACTCCTTCCTCTCGCTCTGAGTTGTCACACTTTTTTTGAGAGTTTGTGTTGCTGCACGGCATTTTTCTTTCACAGTTACAAGTTGCAAATGAAAGATGTGAGTGAGTGACATTTGAGCAGCTGATATCCAAGAGTTGACTAAAGAAAATATATTTGGATTGGAGTGTCATCATAGATCTCAGCCTTTGATTTTTGCTCCAACTTTACAGAAATAATCCGGTTGAGCAGGCATGCACTCAGTCCTTTTTTTAAAAACATACTTGGAAAATCTGTCATTTTTTGTTGATTAATACAAAGCTGATTAAATGTCTCCTGCATGTTCTACTTTTGATTGAAATTGGTATCATTTAACTCAGTCTATTTAGGATGCATCTACAACATGTCTTAAACAGATGACTGTGATTTGCATGCTGGATACTCTACACGTACAGCATGCTAACAAGGCGGCAGCTTGTTATGATCCATCCACAGTACTGATATGTTATCACAGGCGAGGGTTCAGGACATTTTCCGGGATAAGCGAGGTGTATTAATGTGCTGCTGATGCAGCTGTAACTGCAGCCACTTTTTTTTTTTTTTTTTTACAAATCAAATTTTGAAAGTGAAAAATCGATGTGAGAGAAACTTCTGAGTCTGAGAGCCACTTCAAGTCCTCAACCAGTGAATCACAGCTGAAGTTAACGTTTCAGTGAATCCATAAGAGATCATTCTGGGCACAGCACATGGTCTCACTTTGAACATGATGTTAGGTCATCAGAGCCGAATAATGTGGTTACGAGTCCACACATTGTGAACGCCTCTGAAGGATCTGTGATATATGACGGGTAATAGATCATCCTCTCTCTCCCTCCTGCAGGTTAATAGTGACTGTAATGAGATGAACTAATGACTTTTTCCCTGTTTTAACAGCTAATAGTGATTCTCCCCCACGCACACCTAAAGAGATCCCTGAAAACTCATTTTATATCTGCTACTCCCAGGTGTCTATATGTGTAAGGTATGTGAGGGTTCTATGTGTTTATCCTGAAGTGTCATTAGAGCAGGTCGAAGAGTTGAAATCCCACCGGTGACACTATTTCCCACGAGCACCATGGGTAAACAACGAGATCTTCACTCGTGGCTCGGATTCAATATAAATTAGACACAAACTGAGAGACGGATGTGCTTAGAAAGTGTTAGGAGGATAGGTGGAAGTTCTCTCTCTTTCTCCAATCACAGGGTTTTGAAACTTTGGCAGCTGGGAATTCATTCCATGTTTTCATTAAATTGGAGCTCCGGCTTCCATCTGGATTTTTTTTCAAACCACTATTTGCTTTAAAAAGACTTCTTTCAGTTCTGATACTAGGCTTGGAAATGCCTCCAAAACATGCAGAATCAATTATAACAAGAACGCCATCCAAGCATCAACACCATATCATTATTTCTGTCTTTGTTGTTTTTTTAAGATTTTCATTTTTGGGCTTTTTATGACTTTATTTAAACAGGATAGTGGATAGAGTCTGAGAGAGACTCTCAGGAGAGAGAGAGAGTGGGTAAAGACGTGGGAATGAAGCAACTTGAACCTAGGCCGCTTGCTTTGAGGAATATAGCCTCTGTACATGGGGAACACAAACTGACCACTATGTCATCGTCGCCTCGCTAGACCATAATTTATTACGCCACTACAAAAATGAACGTGCATAAACAAAAAATATGCATTGCTGCTTCCACTATAACAACTGTTTTAGAGCGGCAAAGAACGACTCATTTAAGGTGAATTATCATGTGATGATAGCAAACAATGCCAGTGTGATGCTAGCTAGCACTATTAGCACAACCTTAGCCATAGCTAGCAAAATGCCAGCAATCAATGTTTGACTATAAAATGGCTTCAGACTGTATTCTTATATTTAAAACTGGTAAAATCTCAGATCAAAGTAGTTTAATGTTGAAAATCAATGTTTCTCTGATGCTCTTTGGGAGGAAATCAAAAGGGGCTGTGAGCCAAGCTGCCGCTAATCTTAGCCTAGCTTGTATCTCTTTGCTTAGCTTGGTTTTTACACTGGGATCAGGTGGAAACTGTAGGTGTTGAAAAGTGAAACTAAGCTTACGTTTAAAAAACTGTGGTGTCCACTTGAGACTGGCTCTGTAAGCCAAGGAAAACCCTTTGGCCCCCACATGAAAATGTCAAATTACAGCTGAGTTAATCTTGTGTGCAGCAGTTAAAAAAAAACGTTTTGTTCTCTAAAGCTAATTTCTCTTTTGGCTCATCCATTTTGATCAAATTAAGAATATGAGTTTTGCATGAATTTGCATTATTAGCGAGGTTGCTTAGTTGACTGATAACTTGACCTGTTGTAGCTGTTTTCCAGGAGGCTAAGGACCTGCCTTAACTCCACCTCTTTGCATCTTCCTAGATTGACCTAAAGTGAGTTGGACACAGCCTTTTCAATCTGGTGAGCACCATTGTTCAGTTTAAAAACACAGCATCAGAAACCAGTAGGTGCTGCACAAAGACTACATCCATGTTTTAAACAATCTATTGTGAGAACTCTTTCACTCTGGTGAGCCAGGCCATTCAAAAATGATTGCTTTTACAACACAATCCATGCAGTGGAGCTGAAGGATACCCGATGTACTGGAGGTTTCAGGAAAAATGGTATCACATCATCTGTAAAGAATAACACAATTTCAAATTGCCACTTGCACCGTGCTCTTGGAACAGCCCGTCATAATCAGTGACACAAAGGCTGTCATTTTCTGCTCTATACACCGGACGTTTTAAGTTCTGCCCATCGAGAAAAATATTCGATTTCCTTTAACCTGGCTTCACATCATTGAACCCTGCAACAGAAAACTCATTCCTCTTTGTCTGCTCGATTTATTCCACCTCATCGACTGAAGTACTTCTTCTCTCACAGTGTAATACTGTTGAGACTGGCAGGTTTCTTTCCCCCCTATCTTTCTCTGAGGCGGTCATTGCTTGTACATCCTGTCACCTCAGCCCCTCAGGGACCCTGCTCCGGATCTAAAACTCTCGATCCCGAGTGACAGAAAGACGTTCAAGTCCTCACAGGTATGAGGCTGTGTCTGTCTACACACATGCCCCGGCCCTCAGACAGACACTTTAATCGACTGCCAGTGAAAAGGAAATTGTTTACATGGCCTAGGTGCTCGGATGTTGCAGCTCCTGCAGAAAAAAAAAAACAAGGGCATCAGAGGAGGAAAAGTGAGTGTTGGTTAATGCACACAGACAATGCAAGGGAAGTTAATGTTATGCAACCTTTAATCACGTTAGCTAAGCACTTACAACCGGCGAGAGCGTATAATCATCCACTCATACCTGGATGAAAAAATTACAGTCATTATAGAATCAGCTTGAGGTGATGGGCAGATGTTTTGTGGAATAACTAAGTATTGTGTTGTGTCACAAGGTTGTTAGGAGAGGCATAATGTGGATGCAGTGGTGCAGAAATGTGTGGATTTAGTGGGTTCTGCCTCAGACTGCCTGGGGGATCGAGTGCTTTGAGAGAGGAGGGGCAGACAGAAGACGGGCCGGGGGGAAGAAGAAAAAAAAAAACTGCAGACAGAAAATGACTGAGGTGTGATTCTTCTCATTTGCTCATTGTTAGGGAGACATTTCACTCCAAACAAAACTCGATTGGCATTTGAAAAGGAATGCTCTCGTTTTTATAAATACGACCGTGAAGCCATTTAAAAAAAAAAAAAAAAGAGAAGGGTGGTGCTTTAGTTCTTCTTCACTTCTGCGTGGGTTGCATTTGATTCTAAACTGTCAACAGAACATCAAAAATCAATCGCCATTAGCACTTACAAAGCTCATTATTGCAGTTTGTTATCTCAGCAGAATTCTTTTGTGTATAGAATCACAGAGCGGTGCAACCACGGGCTGAGTTAAGGAGACAGTTAACGTCCTCGAGCTATAACTTCTTCTTCCCGGATATCTCAGCGTGCATTCAAACCGCCCACTTACAGCAAGAAACAAACATTTTTTGTTTACAACTAATCCTGCTGGGATTGGAAAAAAGGGGAAGGTCCTCTGGGGCAGAAACTGCTGCTGGCATGCTCGACTGTTTCTGCATTACACCAGATTTCAGAGGGAGAGAAAGTCGAAATCCAGGCGGCTCTTGTGGTTTCCAGTCCATTTCTGGAACCTCTCACAGTCCATTAGAGAGGAGCGAGCTGTAAAAGGGAAGAGGAAGAGAATTGGCTCTTTGGGGAGGGAAAAGGGACATCATGTGGTCTTAAATGGTCATTTCGCCTGATGGACTCCATTTGCGTTTGAAGCATCTGGATGAAGAACATTGTGTTGCAATGTTACATTATTTCCAGGCCAATAAAAAATTCAACATTAAGGACGAAATCAAAAAACGCTCTCTGCACTCTGAAGCGCCGTCAGCAGAAGGTTATCAGCTGTTAAACGTGTTACACTTCAATTCGAAGCGTCTGAGATTCTGATTTTCATACTGATCACTCATTTAATTACCATGTGTTTGTGTTTCACAGATTGAGTCGAGATGAATTGCAAATCCTTTTTTTTTTTCCAGCGACAGATTGGAAAAATCCATCCGATTCAGAGTCTCTGCAAATTTCACAGCTCTTCCACGTGATGTGCAGCCTGTTAATAAATAGCATTCATTAATAAATCGGCTGTTCTTGACTCTTAATGTGACACATTCCCTGCATGTATTCATGTTAAATAGACTTTTATCAAACAGAATCATCCATATTAAACAGGACTGCTGCTGCACACGTTTCTCTGCAGAAGGATTTTAAAGAAAATAATCAAAACCTTAATTAACTTTTTTAAAAGCTTCAGGATCTGTTAGAAGATCCTCTCAGCTCTGACCTCGTGCAGGTCCATGCTGGGGGTAGTGAAGCTCTCCGAGGACTCTCGAGGAGGGCACTGTGGGAGACGTACAATGCAGGCGGGCGGCGGAGACTCACAACAACCCAGTGAGTCACCAGGCAATCTGGAGAACATGCCCTGTGGCTGAGCTGTGATCACGCTGGCACAGAGAGAGGCCAGACCTCAGCCGATCTGGTGGGGAGAACAGCCTCCTCTCTGTCTTTGCGGCGTTTCATCTCTCCCTTTCCGAGATAGACTCCATCCCCTCGAGGAAGAATCTCAACAGAGCGCCAAAGAGAAGAAACACATGTTTAAAAAGAAAAAAAGCAACAGTGAGTGTAGAACAGTGAAAGCACAATCGCTTATGAAGGCAAAGTGAGAAATCAAACTGCCTCGAGGGGTTAAGTGTGATTTAATCTGGTAGGAGAGCGGCGTAGGCCTGTGCACATCCACACTGGCGATGCACTGTAGGCGTATCGATAACCTTCGCCGCATGGAGGGGGGATGTGAGAACTTAACAATTTGTAGCAGCAAAAAGGAGGGATTTTACAGTATGTGAAGGGATGGTTTCATTCTTGTTTTTGGTCTCGTTAAACCAGAAAAGCGTTGATTTCAAAGACCATTCATGTATTAAAAGTATGTAACATTTCCAGATGTGAATGTGGGTGTGGAAGGATTGTAAAGAGGTACATTGTTTGAGCCAGCTGCCCTGAAAGAGGCTGTTACTGCTAAGTAGTAACTGAAGACAAACTAATCCCTTAAAGTAGTCTTTAGCCAGAGACACCCTGAGGTTGTCATTAAAAATGTCTGACAATAACATGAGAAATGTTTCCTGCAGAGATGATACTTTTGGTTAAATCACCATTTTAAACCATCATTGACAAAAAACTGTGATTTAACCTCGCAGTGCACGGGACATGCTCGTCTACCGCTGCAAAGACTGGCTCATTTAGTTGGTTTACTTCAGTGCATGGAATGGTTATTTTAGAGCCAATATGAAGTGTTTTAAAAATACAATGACATCATTTGTTTAAAATCTTAATATTTGACATGAATGAATTTCTATCTCTGCAGGGACGATTTCCATTCTGATATATCAGACACACCAGTAGTGTAGTGGTGCCTGAAGAAGTGGGTTTACTCTTGATTTTTACCCCAAATGTTTTTTTAAAGTGTCCCTTCCAGCAGAGGATAAACAGCCTCTCTAATAAACAGTACCATATAAGGCTACTCTTGCATATTTAGTTAGTGTGTACAAGCCAATTAGAGACAGAGTAGGGAGGGTCATCCCTTCACTATCATAGGAAAAAAATTGCAGAATATTACTGAATATTGTCAATCAATTAATGATGTGAATCTGAGGGGATGTAGAAGTGGTTATACCCAATGGAGTCTAAAAAACAAGTGATTATTCTCTGTATACCTGCGTATATCCTGCACTACCACTGAGCCACAATAAGAATATCAATGTGAGCTTCACATTGACAAAGAGCAGGCTCATCACCCCCCTGAGGATTATATTGCAGCTATCACAGCCTGTTTCGAGGCTGATGGATGAAACCATCTACTGGAGCAAATCAGACTATCGCCCATTTGAACTGTTTGAAAATTGACCGAATAAAACGCCACCAAGGAGTAGTGTGTAGGTCATCACAACCATGACGAACGGTGGCGTTGGAGTTAAGGGTTGTTTTTTGCTCTTAATTTCATGGGTGGAGGATGAAGCCGAGTGTAATCAGCGGCTCACTGAGGCTGACAGCGCAGGTGCCTAATAACCGTTCAGTGACACATCCACATTCCCGTTTTAGAAGCCGAGGCCTCCTTCCCCGACCCAGAATTGGTGGTGCAGAAAAAATCCAGGCACTGACATTTTAATTCCTGACTGGCTAACGTGC
Organism: Labrus mixtus; assembly: GCF_963584025.1. Lineage (NCBI taxonomy): Eukaryota > Metazoa > Chordata > Actinopteri > Labriformes > Labridae > Labrus > Labrus mixtus. The sequence continues at coordinate 25,939,126 of NC_083626.1, forward strand.
CTCCCCCGTAATAACTGTAATTGATTCAATTAGTTTGGATGCAGGCCACGAGGTCGTCTCTGCAGCCGTGATATCCAGTAAACAATTTCTCTTTCTTTCTCTCTGCTGGTTACAATATTCTGCTTTCTCTTTTCTCTCTATTGATCTGCGATTTTTTTGTCTAGTTTTTTGTTTTTTTTTAAATCTCAATGCAGAGAGGAAAGTGGAAATATTTGCATGCTTGCTTGTTTGCTGTGAGTAGAAGCTGCATAACAGTGTGATTGTGAGTCAGTGCACACATCTGCAAAGACGAAAAGAAAACATTGCATTTTGAAATCCACAAAATCTACACGTTCACAAAGGAAGATTTAAATAAAACAGACATATTTTTTAATGTTTAAGTATATAATTCTGGAGCTGCACAATGTTGTTACATCAGTGCATCATATAACAGCAGACAAGATAACATCAGGCCATTATTTATAATTCCCATGATGCTGTGTAACAGATGTTCATGCACACAGCATGGAGTGAAATGTTTATCCCTCGATGCCTGCTCTAACTACATCAGTGATTGTGTCTAATGATGCCTGAATGACAGATTCATGAGGCTAACATGATAGCTGCGACATGCAGTTTGTAGATAAAAAGGCTCATTTGACTAGATTAATTTAATTTTCAGTTGTTGCTCTCGTTGTATGTCGGAGAGTTACAGCACTGCAAGAGCAATCCTCTGTTGTTTTAATTTATTTAACCTTTGTTCAGACAGGAAATCTCATTGAGACACAGGAGCTCATTTTCGAGACAGACCTGGTTAAGACATCCGCAGCAAAACAACATAAAGCTTCAAACAGGCAGGGCATGCAATCGAATCAAAAGGAAGGACGTCAGTCACTATAGAGAGAGGTGCAAAGGTGGCAAGTGACGGCCAGAGTTTTTAAAATACTACAAGAAGAAAACACCAAAGATTCTCTCTCCAGCTCCGAGCTATCTCCCTGTTGATTGTTTTTTGTCTTTGAGTCTCTCTAAGTATGCTTAGAGTTTAGCTTAGCTTAGCTTAGCTAGGTTTAGATTTCCTACCAAGACCAGAATGAGAATACTGATTCTTCTCTCATTTCCATGCACTCATTTTGGAGCCCAGAGTTGAGTCGCTTAGCTTAGCATAAACGCCAGAGCAGAAAGAGACAGTTACTCTGGTTTTATCCCAAAAAAAAATGATGTGTCAGCAGTTCTGAAGCTTGTTAATTTAAGTCTTGCACCATTTTTTTTGCCACCAACAGCAGCTGCTTTGAGTTTCTTGAGTCTTATCATCACTGTAAAGTTACCAGTGAAGCTAGCTTGATCTCCCTGCTTCTTGTCCTTTAGAAAGCTAAACAAGATAACGCAAGCTGCAGCTCTGTAAATAAATATCACCCTTAAACCCCCCGGTCTTTTTCTTCCCAAAAAGAACGTTTTCTTTCTTTCTACAACTGTTTCTCTGCAGCCGGCATGAGCTCATCTAATAAGAGAATAATTCATCTTTTAGACCAGTGGTGGTTCCCAAGCTTTTCTGCTTTCCCCCTTTCCCTTTGTCAGGTGAATTAATTTTTAAGACGTCTCTAAGTGGCGCCCTAACTTGTTTGGGATCATGTTGTCAGAAGCTAATACTCTAAGGCAGTGGTTCCCAAAGTTGGGGTCGGGACCCCCTGTGGGGTCACAAGACACTGAGAAGGGGGTCGCTAGAATTCTTCCAAACACATATCAAAATTAAAAATGACTCAAAATTGCATATTTTACCCATTATTGTCAAAACACATGATTTAAAAAAAAGATCAAGAGATTAATTCTTCTACCATTTCTCATAATAAATAAAATAATATTACAGTGTTCAGGCTGTTCTTTTGTGTCGTTCTAATTCCAGTGATTGGATCGTTTACCCGGCTGTGCACAACGGTAAATGTTTTAACCACCTCCATGGACAGAGTGGATCCCCAGTCCCTAGCGCCTTATTTTTGGGGATCATAGGCTGAAAAGTTTGGGAACCCCTGCTCTAAGGTTCAACACACACCGTGGTCTCTCTTCGTTATACACCGTTGTACAGTTGAAGCCGAGCCCGAGATATGACTCGTCATGTTTTCTTGTCTTTGTTTTAGGCACGTTCACCCGGAAGTCCTCTCACGAAAATTGCTGTGCTCTGCTAGCAGCGCAGAACTATGTGCATTGTGTTTGTTGTGTTATGTAGCCTGAGTGACATCACAAATTTTTAAAATTATTTTAAAATATCAAACCCCAGTACCGTGTGTGCCCATGAGTATAATAGTTTATCAGACCTACCGGTATATCGTTTTTTCCATTTGTTTGTTCCTGTTAATTTCTGCTGTAAAAACAGGTTTTTGAATGTGGTGTGTATGTGACTCACGGGGCTCCTGGAGCCAGCCTCAAGTGGACACTCGAAGAACTGCAGGTTTTTTTTTTGCACTTCTGGATTGGCTTCATTTTTCAATACCGGAGGTTGCCGCTTGCTTTAGACAAACAATTTGCACATGTGTGACCAGACTAGACTTTCCGAGCTACGATAATGTTTGCTAGTCTTAAATATTTACTCAGTGATGTTGCTTGACTTTGGTCTTGGTTTGAAGCGAAACAGAAACCTCAGCTGGTCGGACTGCTGCGTACCAGCTCAAAGATTTTGGGTTAAACACTCAAGCCAAGTTTTCATTCTGTGCATACTGAAAAAAGATGCTATCTCTGGCTGATAATATTACATCAGACTCCACCTCTCATACTCGATCTGAAGAATCTCAGCCTTTGGGTTCAAACAGAGGATTTAGAGTCCCAGAGGCTCGACTGAACAGGCTGCAACACTCTTTCACTCTTCAGCCTTTTGCAGGTTCTCATATTCTCATTACATTTGTTCAGTGAGTGGGCCGCTCTGCAGGCAGATAGTGTTTGCATAGGGCAGCGACTCTGTACAATGACAAGTACACATTAGAATTAAAATGCAAATGGTAGATGTGCTTCCTGCTGCATTAATGATGCCTTGTGGTATTACTCATTCTCAGGGTTAAAGGGTAACCGCTGTGGATGTTTTCGCCGCTAAAGCATGAAGATACAGAGACAGTTTGCTCCAACTAAACTCCTACAGTCCCGATAAGAAGACGTTTGTTTACATCAGGCTATGACTGGATCTCATCAACGTTTATCAAAGCCATAAAGTATCCTATAGTAAATCAGATTGGACAGTGACATCTGTTCATCCTCTGTTTCTCATCTTTATAGGTGACCGTGTGATGGTGGCAGGTTGAACCTCAGGGATGTGAGCAGACCAGTAAAGATGACCCTGCTGGCGGGTGATGGCTCCGACTACGACTACAGTGCCCTGAGCTGTGCGTCTGACACCTCCCTCAACGTGCCTCCCCTACATGAGGAGGAGGCCCAGAAAGGAGTTTTCTACAAGCGGGCGCACCGTGCCCCGGAGCTCAGCACCATCGACGATGATGACACACTTCTGTCCAGCGCCCGTAAGCTTCACGCCATCATCAACGTGGGCGGCATGCGGTACCAGCTGCCTTGGACCACCTTGGAGGACTTCCCCCTGTCCCGCCTGGGCCAGCTGCACCTCTGCAGCAGCTTCGACGAGATCATGAGCATCTGCGACGACTACGATGTCATGCACAACGAGTTCTTCTTCGACCGCAGCCCCTGCGCCTTCCGGACCATCCTGACCTTCCTGCGGGCGGGGAAGCTGCGCTCCCTCCGGGAGATGTGCGCCCTCTCGTTCAGGGAGGAGCTGCTCTACTGGGGCGTCCCCGAGGAGAGCCTGGAGTGGTGCTGCCGCCGGCGCCTGCTGCAGCGCGTGGAGGAGTTCGAGGCGATGGAGAGGGCGGAGGAGGAGGAGGACCTGCTGGAGGAGGAGGACAGCGGCGACAAGGAGCACGCGGCGGAGTCCAGGCTCAGTCAGTGCATGGGCAAGCTGAGAGACATGGTGGAGAGGCCGCACTCGGGCCTGCCGGGGAAGATCTTTGCCTGTCTGTCGGTGCTGTTTGTCACCATCACCGCCGTCAACCTGTCCATCAGCACCATGCCTGCCATGAGGGAGGAGGAGGAGGCGGTGAGTACACGCGTGACATTTTAAATCACATAGAGGCAAAAACGTTAATGCATTTAAAGACACGCTGCCATGACAGTGAGGAAGAATAAAAAGAGAAGACATGAAAGGGTTGAAGTGCATCTACCCTGGAATTGAAAAAAAAAGCCTTTAGAAATGTAAATGTGGGGCCCTGGTGGCGCAGTGGTTAGTGCGCGCCCCATGTATGGAGGCTGTAGTCTTCCAAGCGGACGGCCCGGGTTCGAATCCAGCCTGTGGCTCCCTTCCCGCATGTCATTCCCCACTCTCTCTCTCCCTGATCTCCCCACGACCACGACGGTCCAGAGGCGTATTAGTTTGAACCGTTAACACACAGGCAGTGAGTGCTGAGACGTGGTTTTATAGGTTGACGATAGCTTGCATCAATTAGCTCACCTGCCTCCAGATCAGCCTTCAATTCTATTCGTTTTTAATTCACTCAGCAGACTCTTTTATCCAAAGCGACGTACATCAGAGAGTAAGAACAACACAAGCAGGGATCTAGAAAAAAGGGAACAATGTCAGTAAGAGCAAACGATCAGCTTTGAGTCTGATTGGACACACAGGTGCTGACAGGAAGTGACCAGAGGCAAAGCACAACATTGAGGGCAGTTCTTGAGAGCTCTAATCAGTATAGAAACCATCTTATAAGTCGTCGTTATCAAACAAAAACCATCGTCATTACCATCATCATCATCAATAATATGGAGACCATCATCATTAAGTTAGTAGGTATTCATGAAAGAGCTGGGTCTTTAGCTTTTTCTTAAAGGTGCAGAGGGACTCGAATGGAGTTTGGAAGTTCATTCCACCACCGGGGGGCGACAGAGGAGAAGAGTCTAGTCAGCGTCTTAGGACCCTGTTGTGAAGGTTGGATCAGACGCCTTTCATTGGCAGAGCGTATCAGCCAATAGAAAAAATGGAATTGCAGTAGCCCAGCTTCATCCTGTAGAGGGCAGTCACTATGCATATTTCTAACACAGTATTCCAAATTTTAATTAAAATGTATTGTATTAAAATGTCAAGATTTGGACCCGAATTAATCGAAAACACTTCTTAATACCCATAAATGTGTTTTATTTTTTGGCTCTTGAATGAACACAACTTAAGTTCTTATTTGTAATAAGTCTTCTTGTGTAAGCAAGACGAGATAGCTGCTGCCAAAATACCAAAGTCAAGGCCTCAAAAGAGATTCTCAAGCCACCATGATAACGTCATCACCTTTGTTTCTGAAGACACCAAATTATAGACGGCGACCCCCTGGCTGTGTCGAGATTGTTGTTTTCAAAAGCTGAACTGAACAACTGTTATTGTAAAAAAGCCGTTATTAAAAAATGTCTAATAAAGGCATGTCTGATGTGTCATGTCCTATAAAACCTCCTCATAGCGAGAGACGGGGCGACTGCTGAGAGGGAGAGACGCTTGTTTTACCAGATAAGAAGAAGAAGAAATACTTGGAGACCCCTCAGTGTGCCTCAGTGAAATGCTCTCATTATTATGTCTGACTTCAATCACAGACATGATTTGCACTCCGGTCTGTTTTAGTCGAGTGAAAGGCACATTTAATATTTGAGCCGCACACATAATTTGTAAGTGCAAACAGGTTTTTATCTTAAATTCATTCATTTCTCTTTGATGCTTTGATTCCTCTTTTTTGATGCTTTTGATTCCTTTGGATGGAGGAGGAGGGGAAGTGTAACTACATTCCTATCCTAATTAGAAACAAATCTTTATTTATTGTATCACTAAATATGCAGAAAATCCAGCACAGATAATTAGGCGGAAGCTAAAACCATAACTACTATTTGAAAGTCTTCAAATGTTTCTGCGACGGAGTATTATGGCCATGTTGAAGGAAAAACAAAACAAAAAAATTGAGATTCAAGTCGTAAATGTATAAGGATGAAGTCGTTAATTTACAATATAGACTTGTGTAAATCAGCGTACTTCTAGTGATGAAAGAAACAACAGAAGACTCAAAGTACTTGGTCTTTTTCGGATCTCTGATTTTTTGAAATTTTCAAAATCCAAAACAAAAAACACCAATCAATCGTTTTAAATGAGACTATGGTTGAAATTATTATTCTGAAAGGTTGCATCAGAAGAGCAGCCCTCCGCCTGCACGAAAATGACGAATGAGGAACCCTCAAAGCCATTTCCTCTGCCACAAAAGAGACAATTTCCCCCAAGTCAGTGTGGTTCTCTCTCCAGAAAAGCCCCAGTTAAGTGCAGTTTCTTCTCAGGGTCCTGCCTGTGTCGAGCCCCAACACAAATAATCTTATTTCTAGAAACAAGCTGTTGTTTTAAAGCAGCTCATCCCACAGAGAGTTCATACATCAGGAAGTATTTCCTTATTTGTGAAACTTATATTAAAGTGTAACTTTACAGGATGCTCCACGTTCCTCGCAGAGTTGCTGCTTGGGGCTCCAGACCAGTAGGGGGGCCCCCGAGGGCTGACAAACTTAAACCAAATCAACGTGCAAATTTTGCAACGACAGTAGGAAACCTCCCTAAAGGTGGCACCAATCTAACAGCACTCACTGTCGTTGCCCTGCTAAGCGTTGCATGCATTATCGCTGTGAAAACCAAAGAAACATGAAGAGGAATTATCCGTCTACAGGAGAGAGGAAAGAGGAATCAGGAGAAAAGAGGAAGTGGAGTACGCGTCAGGAGACTGGCAGACATGATGGTGATGAACGCTGGTTGGAGGGCCCCCCCAACTGGTTTTTGCCGAGGGCCCCATACAGACTCTAGAATCGCCACTGGTTCCTCATTTTCATGCAGGCGGCTGCTGCTCCTCTGATATATAATAGACTTAAAAAACGACTTTAATCTTGTAAATTTACAACTTTAATATCGATATCTCAGATTTTCCCCCGCCTTAATGTAGAGCATAATACTCATCGTGGGTTTCAGATCTGATAAGTCGTCTTTCATTTTTAACATTTTTAATTTCCTTTGCATGTTTTATTTAGCTGGCTTCCTGAAGCGCCTTTACATTAAGTGATCAAACGTCTAATAAGTTAAAAATCTCCTCTTCTTCTTTATCATTCTACTAAACCAGTCGCAAATGTTGCAGGAGGAAATGAAAAGGGGAAATGAAATAAAAGAAATACAATGACACTGCACTGGATCTGATAAAGTTACTGTAGTATATTTGACCTGGCATGCTCCTTTTGTTTTTTTTGGTATTCACACTTTGGTATTCTCAGTATGTTTAATTAAAAGTGCTGCTTTTCACATCCTCACAGCTGCACAGACAGATAAAGTGTTGTAGTCACAGTGTTTCGGGTTTCTCTATCGCTCTACACTCCAAGCATCTCCTCCTCTGTGGGAGTGTGTTTCATAATATTTCAAAAACTGATGTGGACTGAATTCAAAAGGCTGTGCGCTTTGAATCACTTTGAACTTTTTCTCAGCCACGCATTGAGTCAGCATCATTACTGCGTCTAAGAAAAACATCGGCCTTTACAAAAAAAGCCTTAAAGCATTGCATGATGAGAAAGTCAAGAGGAAACAGTTTGCTGTTTGCTAAAATCAAGCTCTCCTCTACGATCAGATTGGTGCAAAAATATTCAAGAGGGAACATTTGTTTTATCTACAATGGGCACTTCATTTTCCTGGTTTGAGAAACATGTCCCTTGTGTTAACCGCTGCAGCTTCCCACAGTGCTCAGCTCGTTGATTTCACAAAGAAATAGTTCCCTCTAGTGACTGCAGCCTACACTCACACCCGCTCATCGTCTTTTTTTTTACTCTCTCTCTCTCTCTCTCTCTCTCTCTCCACCAGGGCACGTGCTCCCAGATGTGCTACAACATCTTCATCGTGGAGACGGTGTGCGTGGCCTGGTTCTCCCTGGAGTTCACCCTGCGCTTCATCCAGGACCGCAGCAAGCTGACCTTCCTCCGGCAGCCGCTCAACATGATCGACGTGGTGGCCATCCTGCCGTACTACATCACCCTGCTGGTCGACAGCACCTCCAAAGGGGAGAAGCGCCTCGGCTCGGGCAACAGCTACTTGGACAAAGTGGGCCTGGTGCTGCGCGTGCTCAGGGCCCTGCGCATCCTCTACGTGATGCGACTGGCTCGACACTCGCTGGGCCTGCAGACTCTGGGCCTGACCGCACGCCGCTGCACCCGAGAGTTCGGACTGCTCCTCCTCTTCCTCTGCGTGGCCATCGCCCTGTACTCCCCGCTGCTCTACTTGATAGAGAACGAGATGGCCGCCACGCAGGAGTTCACCAGCATCCCCGCGACGTACTGGTGGGCTGTCATCACCATGACAACGGTGGGGTACGGGGACATGGTGCCCAGGAGCATCCCCGGGCAGGTGGTGGCTCTGAGCAGCATCCTCAGCGGGATCCTCCTCATGGCCTTCCCCGTCACCTCCATCTTCCACACCTTCTCGCGCTCCTACGTGGAGCTGAAGCAGGAGCAGCAGAGGCTGCTGCAGAGGAGGACTCACTTCCTGCTGCGCAGCCGCATGGCCGGCCTGGGCAGCGACCTCTCCTTAGACAGCGACATGCTCTTCCCTATAGGCCCGTCTGACACCAGACACTTGGATGACTGAGACTGATGGAGTGTGAAGGACATTTTTACAGAAAAGAAAGAGACTACGGGGGGAGAGAAACCCAAGAAAGGAAAATGATTTGAGACAAAAAACAGGGGTTAAGAAGAGGCAGCGTACAGTAGATAGACGAGGGAGAGAGAAGTCTCTATAAACAAAATACAGAGGAGAGAATGGATAGTTCTTCTTCCCAGAAAATGCAGCCTTGCAGTGTAGCAGTGACCTCTGAATAAAACTGAACAAACACAGAGAGGAGAAACAGATCAGAGGATAAAGAATAAAGAAAATTGCCTAAAATAGATTCATGTTTCTAAAACATCAAACATAAGCCCAGTTAATAAATGAAAAAACACAAACCTCATTGAGAATGCATTACAATGAACTACAGTATTATGACAGTCATGTATTAAATACATCGTTAATCAAACATGTGAAATATATTATTTTACAGAAGAAGTAAGAGGAGCACATGCTTCTTTACTCTGGATGTTTGAATTTGTTAAAGTCATGAACTCCTGAGATTTGACCAGTGTCACTAAACGGTTTTGTCAAATTAAAGACGTTAAATGGAATTTCTATCGAGGCGAAAACGTGACCCCCTAAGTCCACTGATTGTTTCCTGACTGTGCAAACCCTGAAAAATATGTCACACAAATTAATTATGATGTATTATAATTCGTCCTTCCTCTACTCCTCGAGGTTCCATATGCAATTTTTATGAACAAGTTTGGTTGTTGAAGATAGCATTATTGTTCTTGTAATTACTGCTGTCGCTGTCCATAGCTGTTGATACTGATTATTTCTCTCCTTTAAAGTGGATTTAAAAACTCAAATCTGTGTGCTCCATTGTCTCTTCACTCGTACTCACTTTAAAACTTTGTAATTGGTTTTGCAGTGTGGGCATAAAACTGAAGTCCACACATGGGCAGAAAAGTCAAACACAAGGACAAGCGGGCACATGTGGGGTCAAACCCAAGCAGCAACCTCAAAACTGAAAAATGAAGCTAATGCAGAAGTGCAAAAATCCTGCAGATGTTCGAGGGGCCACTTGAGGCTGGCTCTAAGAGCTCCAGAAGTCACATACACACCCCATTCAAAAAAAAACATAAATGAACATGTTTACAGCCTGGTGCAAAAAACGATACATGTCTGATTGGTTATTATCCTCATGTGCACACATTGTACAGAAAAGGATTCTTTTTATAACGCATCTGTAACATATGTAGGATAATGGACTACATATTGAGAAAAACAGACTATTACATTTTGAATTATTATACCCTAATAATTCTACTTAATAAATGGTGTGAAATAAAATATTTCTATTGTCTATTTTATATTCGTTTTAATCAAATATTAAAACCTGAATTTAACTGTAGTAGCTTGTAAGCAGATACAAACTCTGACCATTAAACGCTCAACAAAACTCCTGGCTGGCTCGCCAATTTTGTAACATCCAAAAGGGGTAATTAATGCTTGCAATATAAATTTTTAAAGGAACAATAGGTTCGGCTACTGGAGCAAAGTGGAGTGTTCAAATGAGGCTCAGAGACAGGTAATAAATGTAAAACATTTACCGGCTTTCGTATCTAATTTTCAAGTTATTCAAATCAAGTTCATCCGTTTTGATTTTTCGAACGATACCAGTTATGCATGGTTAAGCGTAAGGCTGACATGATTGACAGGTGGAGCGCATTGTAGCGGTTTTTCAAGAGGCCTCACATCCAGCTCTCAGCCTGTCGTTAGTTTTGACTGAAAGTAAGACTGAGACAGGATTTCCAACATGGCGGCTGCTGCAGATGAGCCTCCAGAGCCCCCTGCAGGAACAGATGGCTGACGTCACTCAGGCTTCATCCATTTATATTTACGGTCTTTAGAGCAAACCACAAAGACAGAATAGTAATGGTGCATTTGATTTCTTCATTTGTCATTGAGGAGATACATGTTCTTATGAGTGGTTTCATGGTGAGATGCTGCACGCTTACAGACCAAACACACATCAGACAGATTTAAACCTGCTCCGTTCCTTGTTTTCTAACTTAGTGAAGTCGGTAAATTCAACATTCAAGCACTGTTTAATAAATGAAATTAAAAATGTGGTCAGTCAATATATGACTCAGAAAAAATAGAAAACTCTTGATGGTGGATTCTATTTTCCATGTCTGTCACATTAACACACATTAAGGATGTTAACACTTCAATACAACCCCTGACAGTGTTCACTCATTTTTATTTGACATTTATTTTACCAGGAATATATTTCTCAATATCCACTGAGATGTAGAAATTGATTTTAACAAGAGAGTCGTGGCCAAGACTGCAGCATAAAAGAGTTTCATGCAAAGAACAAACGACAGACGATAACAAGCAGAAATGACATCAGTCAATGAATTAGCAGCAGTAAGCAGTAAGATGGTTAAATGATGCTTAAATCTGGGTTTAAAATCGTCCAAGCTAATAAAATGTTTGAGTTTAATGTGACCCTGCAGCTCAGACCAAGATCAGTGAGCAAAAACATTGAAAACCGTTTTGCTAAAGACAGAGTGAGTTTGTGGAGAAATATGAAAATATGATGTGCCCGCATGAGACGAAAGGTTACAGCTACCTGGTGACATAAGTAAGAAGGCAGTTCATGTAGTATGCAGCATTAAACAGTCCACAACACGGCAGCACAGCACCGACCTCCAGTGACTGCACGGAGTTAAGAATTGTTTTTACAAAAACACTCATAGGGACCCAAAAAAAAAGGGTGCAAAGGCTATCCCTGCATAATAACTCCTAATCAGCACTTTATCATTGCAGTGAGTGCAGAGAGTTTCTCATGCACATGTTGGCCCCCTGGTGCTTCAAATCATGTTCCTGCTGCATTGACACGATACCGAGTTGTAACAGTAGGTGGCAGCAAAGTGCCAACAAAGCATTCCATACATTCTTGATTTAACCAAAAAGTGAATATATTGTTTTTATTTTACCTTGTGACGCACTCTGGCGCAGGAACAGTCAGACATGTCATAATAAATATACGTCTCTCATAATGTATTAAAACCTAGATTATGTCTACTTTGGAAGCTTTGACTTTTAATTTTTAAAGTTTTAATACATACATACATCCATCCATTTTATTTGACTCTGTTTCCAATAAAGCGAGTCATTTCCAGTCACTTTCTAGAGAAGTCCATGTAATTATGTCTTAATCTCGGGATAGTAAAAATGCTGGTTTCCCCATAATGAGTTAATTTCTCAAGATCTCAAGAAAACGTGTAAATGAATTGAATCACTTGAAAAGCAGTGTTGTTATTTCAATTAAACAAGATAAATATGTCTAACTCTCGAGAAAACAACTTGTTTTCCAAGGGAAGTAAAATAAAACATTAGTATGCAGCATGCATGTCCTCTTGGGGCTTCCGTAATAACCATATTCATAATCTTCAGTATTATTATCTCTGTTGGCAGTTGAAGCCACGTTCGAACCTGCACGCGCCCCCAGGTGAGGTGGGACTTCCCATGAAAATGCCATTCATCTAAATCAGGGCTCGATTGGGCATGAAACACATCCACCAATCAGAGGCGGACAGTAACCCTGGAGGCCCCGCCCCACCCTCCCTTGCCTCTAACATCACATCGCAGTGTTTTGGTCATGATTTGGTGTTTCTGCACTGTGGCTGCGTGTCGGGGCTGTTGCCACGCGTGACTGCTCGGTTCACACTTCACGCAGGCACATCGAGCACAAACGGATCTTATCGATTTGAATCCTTCCCTTGCATGTGAATGAAATGATGTTTCGTTAGTTTGGAGCGATTCCTCGTCATGACCTCCCCGGGCCGCCCCTCCAGCTGAATGGGATCCCTGTACGCTCGTTTTGGCACCGACTGACTCTCCTGCTTCTCCTTCTTCTCCTTCTCCTTCTTCTTCTGCTCCAAACCTCGAAATATTTCCGGATCTGTGACCCTTTTTTTCCTGGTGTCTTCCGTCAGTTCCTGAATGGTTTGATTTGTATCCCGTCTGTCTGATCTGGCAGAAGAGCGACGACGCCAAAATCTACGGTAGCCTTGCGCGTCAGGGTGAGTAGCCTCAACTTGTTATTTCAGTGCGGGTGAATACAGTAATGACAGATAGACACACAGAGAGTCAGGAAAAAAAAACAGACACAGACAGGGGGGTTAATTAAAAATACATGAGGGGGTTTGATCCCACAAGGGCTGCAAATGACTGTGATGTTTCCAGATGGCGATAAACCTGACTTTGCCTCTTTGTGACCTAATTAACATATAACTCCCTGCTCTTTATGTAACACGTTCGCAGGTATAATTGCTTTTGTTAATAAGGATCATTAAACTGAGGTCACACTATAATTTTCTCACTTCGTAATTCCCTGAAATAACCGGTTGCTCCGAAGCTCTGAGAGTTGTGAAAAATACAACCTGCAGCCTTTTTTCTTTAATACAACACAGTCTCATCTGCAGGACTTCTGGGAAAAGAGCACTTTTTTTTAATTTGCCTAATCCTGATTTATAGAGAACTTGCTTCACAAGACAAAGTGAAACCATGGCAGCTCCCTGAAGGAGAATCACTAAATCTGCTGTACCTGAACTGTTTCATGTGTGAAAGAGAAAAATCAAAGGTTGTATGTTTTAAACAGGAGCTGCTTAAAGAACCATTTCTGCTTCTTCATTTTAGAATACCACAGGCTTTTCCTCCCTTCCTCTGTGATCCCACACACTTTCAAGACACGGCTGTCATATGCTTAGGATTAAGTCTCTCCCACTCAGCGTGACTCAAAGGCCCAAATATTGACTCTAATGTGGTGGCTACTAATAAGAATAATAATAATAATAATAATAATAATAACGACGAGTTTTGAATGGACCTATGGGTGATTGTCCGATCTGTCTTTAGCCACGTCCTTGAGCCTAAACACGCAGCCCCCCTTTCCTCCCTTAGTGGCCTGTATGTACTGTACACACTGATCCAGGCTCACGGCACAGAATCTGCAAACCGTCACCCATCTACAAAATGAAACCTGATTGAGCGTCTAGACGAGATTTAACTCTCAGACCGTAAAGTTCAGTCTGTCAGTTTGTTCGCGCCGTCAAAAGTACGACTCATTCCCATCATGACAGTTGAGATAAAACACTTTGTACAACACACACGCACACTTGAACCTCTGTTTCATCGGCCTTAAACCTAAACATTGTGTCTAAACCACTGCAGTGAATTCCAGCTTGTTTTCGCTGCCTGTGTCTGTAATCCTCCAAAAACACACATTTCAGAGGCTGCACCAGTAATTTTTTAATGAAAAAATTGCTATCACATTTGATTATCAGTATTATGCATTAGCCTAATCCTCCACAGATTTTGCTTTTTTTTTTTTTGTATATCCTGGAGGAATTAGGGAATTCGGGCGTAAACATATTATATCCGATGGATTCAATATCGTGAGGTTTTATGGTGACAGTGACATGCAAAGTGACCCTGCAGGATGAAGGCCGCGTTGCGTGTAAACACCCCCAGGGGCCGTGCACGATGCCCACTTTTGTTCTCTGTTTTTTTTAAATCATACATCCTGCTCAGGGATCATGATAAATACTTCCACCAGGACTAAATGTTGCCAGTTTTTCAGCCAGGCTATTAGCATGCATTTTGCAAACCTGGCAACGCAAGCCAACCAGCGAGCGAGGAGGAGTGTTTTCTCAAAGTGGTACGAGATGGAGCATTGTACTCTTTTCCTAACTGGCAGATTTCCGGCTCCACAGAGGGGGGACCTAATGCTCCTTGGAATCCCATGAATGCCCTCCAGTGAAAGCCGTCGATGTTTATGTCAGCTCCAATGAGATTGGTGGAAAAGTGGCTCTTGAAGGCCCGAAATTCCTCCTAATTGGCAACTTTGGCTGTGGACTGGCCCCTTTGTCCGCCCCGTATACTGAAGTGGTCTGTCTGTCAGGGTGACACACAGAGCCGGGGGGGGGGGGCTTCAATGAGCCGCTTGTTTTCCTGGAGAATCGCTCGCTTTAAGACAAGTCGCTTCTCAAAAATTTGCCTTTGTGCACCTATTCAGAAAAGAGGAAGGGAACGATTTAGGCTTTTTTTTTTTAAAGAGGGAACCTGGTTCTCAAGCAGGCCAGCCAACCGAGCCAAAGCATTTTTGATAGTAGTGATGTGTGTATATTTGCCTCTGCTTTTTTTTTTTTTTAAAGCACTCGAGCGAAATGAGCAGCTGTAGCTGGAGGTTTGCTGAGTTCATCGTTTGATCTATTTGAGAGCGTCCCACTTTCCTTTAGGGTCAGATGAGGATTCATTGGCGTTGGGCTTCGAGGACATATTGTAATTGTTGGTGATACTATAAAGAGGATTCAGCAGATTCAAAAGGATGGTGCACAGAGTCATGAGCCGGGTTGGAGAAGTAGAAGTCGTCGTAGTAATGGAGTGCCTCTTCTTTGTTGAAACAACACAATTCCCTTTTGGCTTTGGAGCACTTAACAAACAAAACACTCGTCTAATGCCAGAATCAACCCGTCCTCAGTGCGCCAATGAGATGTCTGATAAACTCCAGAGAGAGAGAGAGAGATTGTACACAAGAAAGAGGGGCACGAGAATTCATGATGGCTTCCCCGCTGACAAAAGCCTTTGAATATTTCATGTGGCAGATACTAAACTTCTGTCGCTCTGGCCCAGATTTGGTTGCTAATTAGTGCCCGGCTACTTTCAAGGGCAAAGCGGCTAAGCACGGGAATGCCAGTGCCACCTGTTCTCTCACTCGTCCTCCCTGTTCTCACATCGCTTCCCATCCTGTCAAGCTTTCTTTCTGTCTGTCTGTTTTTGTCTCTCTGTTTGTGGGCTTCATGTGGCTGTGTGGCCTAGTTTTGTGTCGGTAGTCATTTTGCCAACCATTAAAGCCAAATCCACCAAAGCCTTTCCGACTAGGGGCGGGGATCAAATATCGATACGATAATATGTCACCGTCCTGACTCGTGTGGTACAATTATTTAATCGCTGGTGCGGAAAGAAACAGGCAGCAGAGCTCATGATGACATGCAAAACCTGGGGCTGCTGCAGCGAGGACTTTGAGCTTCTGAAGGTGGGACGGTTGCTCCACCGGGTTAGCTTCTGGGGCGGCCCTTATTTAAGTTTCTGTAAGACTTCCTGATGATGGGAGTGATGTTATAATCAGGGATGTTCCTAGCCGACTCATTTTAATTCTCTTTAACTAATAGTATAAAGTTAAGAAAACAGTCACACATTCATTTAAAATTTAATGTGTAAATTATGTAATTTGGATTGCAGAGTGTGGCTAACGTTAGCAGCAGCACGAGCAACCACCAGCCGTCACTCCTCCCTGCGGCTAAACATCCGCATGCCCGTGCTAAATGTGGTTACTCTTGGCTCCCGGTCGATGTGCCAGTTTAACCAGATACAGCAGACGTACATTTTTTTATCTACATATTAAAATACTACCTTACCACACTGCTCCTATGAGATGCTGTCCATCCTCTGTGCTTGTTTACATCTGGGTAGTAGAGCAGGAAGAGCTAACCAAAGGTACAGCCAGTCTATGGCTACAGCTCCACCTAGTGGTGGGTTGTTACCTCGCAGTCTGAGCACAACATTCAACCAGCGCCGAGAGCCAAAATATGAATAATTAGTTTAACCAACTAGTTATCGTGGTGCCGACTAGCGAGGGTTATGAAGTTGAAGAAAATGGGTGTGGTTCAGCGTTGATGAATCCGGTGATCGAATCATGGGAAAAGTCACTCTGCAGGATTTTGGCTGTTAACGCCCAGGAGGAGCGTCATTCAATACTATGATTTCGAAGGTAAAACACTTTGTCACTTACATTTCAATGACTAATTGAAATGAGTCATTTTCAGATGACAGGGCTTCTCCTTCCTTGTGTGACACTGAATTGACATTTCATCTCTGTATCTCTAAAACTGTGTTGAACCCGAGTTCTCAGAGGCGGAAACTTACAAGTTTGTTTTGCATTGCCGTGTTAGTTCCGCTTTGTTGTTATCTGACTGCCTTAATTAGCGACCGCAGGAGAGAAGTGTAACATGAAGCCACAAAAGCCCGTCCGTTGCACTCGTCAGCTGAATGACGAGGATGCAGAAGTGCGGCGCTCCGACATGTCCTTCCCAGCTCTCTGTCAGGGCGGACCTGTTGCTCGCTGGCCCATTTCAATGAAGGGATCTGAAAGTGGTTTGATACAGACAAACAGAGGAGGGTTTGTATCCTCCCCAGGATTCCCGGCCACTTCCTGTCCCTCTGCCCTGGGAACGGGCCAGGGTGACACAGGCCACGCATCTCCCCTCAATCCACCCACTGTTGTGGCCTCTGTGGAAAAAGCCATCGCTTCTCACAGTCTCGTTCCCCGCCGCGCTCCGTGGACGCTCCTTCTGACAGGAAAAAGCGTCTTTGGCATTTAGAAAGATGCTTCTGTGTGTGGCTTTGTGTAGGCGCAGCTGTGCGAGCCTGGTCAGGATGATGAGATGCTGGGAAGAGTACATGCCCCCCCCCCCCCCACCACCACCACCACCACCACCCCCACCACCCTGCATCCTCTGAGAATCACTGCAGAATAAGATGTTGACATGGGAGTTTCGATGCATTTCCTCTACTTGTGGAGATGATCTACCCTGATAGACTTAACCTTTTCGTCAATGGCAAATCTTACAAAAACAGAAAACAGGGAGATATTTATGGGACATTTCCGTGTCCAAAAATGCTTTAAGGGATGAAACAGAAAAGTAATGTTGCCTGAATGCATATGATTCTGTAGTATCCATGATATCTTTGAAATTTGTTGTGCTGAATTTGTCTAATTGTTTTGTTCATTGATGTAAAACTATTTGTCGTTTTCATCAATTTGAAAGAAACTTTAAGGTGGTGTTCTTTGTTTTCACAGCATTCATAAGACCTGCAATGATTTGGCAAATTAGTCTACTGTCATGTGAAAAGATGCTTAGTAATAGTGCTTTCACACTTGCACAAAACTCCTGAAAAACGTCTGAAGTTTTCAGGGGTTGAGCTGCATGTGTGAACGGAAAGAGCCACATTTTTCACTCTGACGTCATCCAGAGTTTCTTCGACCAGCGCCCGAGGATTTAGAAGTTAGGGTGAGCTTTTGTGAGAACACAGCAGGATATAACCTGAGAATTCACCTGGAGCAGGTGGGAGGGGCTGGTGACGTTTATTCCCTGTCAGACAGGGGAAAGTCTTCCACTGTGAGGTGCATGTGTGAACAACCAGATGATGATTAAAAGGTAATACTCAGGAAATTCTCTAGACATTTTTAAGGAGTGCATAATGTGAAGTGCTGTTCCACTTGAGGCTGGCTCCAGAAGAAAGTCCCATTAACTAAACTACATCAATAAATATAATAAAATCCATGTTAAAGGCTTTATGCTTTATATATATTTTTTTTTGTTCCAGCAGATGTCGCCCTTGAGCACCAGGATGAAACCAAAACAACTCGCGCTGCATTGTTGTGTTAGCATGCTAATGCTAGCGATCTTTATTATGCTCGTATCTTCACACTGCATGTAAATTTACCTGAAATGAGCGTGATCTAGAAACACAGTTAAGCAGTGAGTACAGTATGTTATTCTTCTTTTCTCTAGTCCCTCAATTAAACAACTTTTATACACGAGGGGAGGAGTCAGCCGGCTGTCCGGGCGATGTAAACAAACTGAAGATAGGACTCTGAAAACTCTGAAAACATCACAGACAGTGGGACTCGGGTGTTACACCCATTGTAGACAGTCATGACTCACAGAGTTATTTTCAGAGGATATACTTGATTTCTATTATATTTAAGTGTAAAAAATATCATATAAAGACTTTAAAGTGCCAATTTTGATGGCAGAATTAAAGATATCTACAGCCTGGTATAAAAGACAGTACGGGTCTGAAAAACTCTTTCAAACTCTATGGGGGTGAATTTTCTTCTCATCCAGTTTGAGTATATCAAGGCTGAAGAGTTAGACATAGGGCACATTTAATGAAAAGTTCTTAGTTCAGCCTCTCAGGTGTGGTTTCCTGCTTTTTGTCAGTCGAGAGGATAGTTGGAGGAATAGCTGCAGTCTCACATGCTGCATGTAGCAAGAAACTGTATTTGAGATAAACGGTTTATAAGTAACAAGTAATGCTCTTACAGTCTGATATCACACAATGACTCAAATGAACAGTCACTGTGGGAGGTTTGCTAAACGATGCCAGTGATGACTCAGTGATTCCTTTGCCAATTGCTGTGATTTTCTCACTTTAGACTTTACAGCTTTACAGTTTTGGGAGCAACTATCCTGCACTCTCGGGTGTTTTTAAAATATGTTCACGCTCCGCCTACTCGAATTCTTCAGATGTTTATGTTTTTTTTGGGTTTTTTTTAGATGAAAATTCAAATCAGAAACTGTAAAATGTTTCCAGTATTTTGCTCTTTAAGGTATCCCGTCTTTGCAGCAAATTTCCTTTTTTTTTAATTAAGATCCATTTAGACTTTCCTGCTCCTTGTGTTACCTGTCAGTGTTTTTATTCTCCCTTTACTGAGGTTGTTAAAGTTTCTGTTTCCCCGGAGCTCTGACCTCGTGCGTCACTCCTGCCTGTCCTGATGTGAGTTTGGCCGAGACACAGAGCAGAGCCGTCTTCCTCTTCTCACAGCGGGGAGCACTTCAGCGAACACACCCTCCTGTATCTCACAGACATCTCCAAACGCACCACCAACTCCCCTGCTCTCTCTCTACGCTGATTGCCTCGCAGTCTCACTCTCTGCTTCGCCGCCCAACTGAGCCGCATTTGAATATTGAAATCAGGGCCAACTGAACAAAGGGGTTGGTTTAGGAAAAGAGATGGAGGAAATCTCTGCCGTGTTGGGGGTCCTGCCCTCCAATCTGTTATGGAAATGTCATGGCTGCGAGCGGTTATGTTTTGATGATGAAGCGTGACATGGGCACACTTTAAAATTTTAATGTGCAAAGCCTGGTGGCTGTTTCTGTTATGTTACTCTGCGGCTCGTATTTGTCTATCTCCAAGGAAGCAGGACCCCGACACAGGGATCTTTGTGTCTTTGTTTTCAAGCAGAGCAGCTATACAAATGTCTGTGCTGCATGCTTTATTTACGGTGCTGCATCTGCACAGACACATGGAGGTTGTTCTGTCACCCTGCATTCAGAATATTATTATGTAGGTTTCACCCGAACAGCACCGCATCCTCTTTTCTTAAGGATTAATCTGCCGTTTATTTCTACAATCAATGACTTTAAAGGCAGGGTAGGTCATTTCCTCTAGATTAACTTTTTTAAGATTTTGGTTGAAATTGTCTTCAGGTCCTGATAGAAATTAATAACTCATGTTCTCTGACAAAGGAATGAAGAAAATCTGTCATCTGTAGCAGTTTGTAAGCCTGTAAAAACTTGGACCAATGTCTGCCATGAGGTACCAATCTGATGAACCAATCACACGCCTCCCTGTCTCCCTGCTCGTTCTCTACCTCTTGCATGCACTAGCTCACACTCAAAGCGTGTCACAAGTGACGGAGTTTATACTGTGAGTTTGTTGTTGGCCTTTGTGAGTAGTAAAATATGTTTTATGATAAAGTTTAGAGTTTACTTCCCGCTGAATGAGACATGAGACGTCGTAGTTTCTACACAATGTAAGAGATGAGCTGAGGTCCGCTTCTGGAGCAACGATGCTCGTGCATGTAAGTGAGGGGGCGTGGCTTTAGAGGGAGCACAGAGGGGAGGGGCTGGGTGCAGACGGGGCACTGAGGGAATGCCACTTTCAAAATCGTGCAATTTTTTTTCGAAAATTACTAACCGTGCCTTTAAAACATGAAAAAGTTGTGAAAAATGCTAAACAAGAACTCCTGTGATGTTTTCAGATTGCCTATTTTGCCCAACCAACAGATCAAAACTAAAAGATTTTTTATTATTTTTATAAATGCATTGTTAGCTTGAATCAGCAGCTGTTTGACATGTTTCCTTAAAAAAATTACAGATGATTTATCATGATTGTTTCTGATTGGGGCGCTTCCAAGCGGGCGGCCCAGGTTCGAGTCCAGCCTGTGTCTCCTTTCCTGCATGTCATTCCCCACTCTCTCTCTCTGATTTCCAACTCTATCCACTGTCCTGTCTCTCAATTGAAGGCACAAAAAGCCCAAAAATAAATCTTTAAAAAAAATAATAATTGTTGCTGATACATATTCTTCTGACGGATGCATAATGCTTTTTTTTTAAATGTTGTATATCCTGATTTCTTAAATGAAACAGAAACATTTTGGATGATAATAGAGACATCCTTGAAGTGACGAGTATTACCGGAGTCAGCTAATGATCAGCCCCAGCGTGACGCTCTCAGCATGTGTTTAATTTGTGTCGACACTGAGCTAAATCTGTGCCAGAGCGGTTTCATGGCAGGATGAACAACCACAGTGATGCTGCGACCTTGACTCGAATTCTTGTTCTGCTCGACGCTGCTTTCTCTTTTCCCTGACAGACGGTATACGGGGTGGAATGCGTTAGGTTGGGTTGCATGTGTGGCTCGGGGGCAGACCTGTGTCTCTGAAAGTCCTGGGCGGGAAGGTGTCTCTACCTGCTCCCCGTACATTCCTGCTTTGGGCTGTGAGCAGGAGAGGAGTTGAAACTCGCCCGTTTCTCCACTCTGCATTCCTCAGCCATGACTGGGCCCAGTCCCCCTGCTGCAACAAACCTGGGAATGTATCGTCGCGCGGAGACGCACACCTGGCCCACTTTCTCATACCTGAACATGATTACACGGTTGTTTTAGACAATTATTCCACACAAATATGTATAAATACATATTAGGGCTGTCATACGATGAACATTTTTAATTGCGATTAATCTTAAAATTTCAGTTAATCGTGAGTAATCACATTTCAAATCCATGTTTTTAATTCTATTTTTCCACATTTAAAAATATAAATTACTGGGCTTTTATTTTGAAATTTTGTACACTCTTTATTCTTCTTGCTTTACTCGATAACCACTGACAAAGGTTTGCCGTGATAATTCTTCAACCCTCCTCCCACACCTCCTCCTCACCTTCAGCTCCTCGCCCGCCCCTCACCTCACAGAATCTTGTGTTTTTTATTTATTTTTCCTTCAGGTTTGGGGTCAGGGGAGAAGGAGTAAGGTCTTACTTTGGTTTCAATTCTTAGGTGTATCCATAAAATATATTGTCGCTTTTGGGGGGGGGGGGGACTAATACATTTATTACCACATTTTAGGCAGCATTTAAGGCACAGTAGTAGAACATTGGTTCACTTCAGTGATATTCTATCCACTATGATTTAGCGTTTTTTTTAGTTTTATTTGATTAGCAGAGCTTCTCTTATATACGTATTCCTCCAGGGTCAGGCCTTAGATTTGTGGGCTGCAGGGATTTCCCCCCCGCTGCCTGGGCTGTTCAGATGAGATGTTAAACGGTGAAAGCCCTCAGTTACTGAAGCACGAGGCTCTCGGGGAGTCTCTGTGGACCAGAGCAGATCAAAAAATGCTGCCTCTTTGAAATGTGATGAGAGCGGCTGAATTTAAGGGTCTGCCTCCACAGAGCTTTGAGTTCACTGAAGGCGACTCGTATCCTTAAAACATGAGCCCATATGATGCTGCAGAAGATCTGAAAATGCATTCTGACGCCGCCTCTTTGTTGTGTTGCCTTCCCCCGTGCCAAGAGTTTGCATAATTCTTTTGGACGCAGTTGTCTCTGAATGTTTCCCCTCCCCGTTTGAGTTGAATACCAGTTCACTAATATTTTGGACAGCCGCAGAAGTGTGTTTTTTTTTTTTTCCCCTGGTCACGTGACATGCGGCTGACACATCAGAAGGAATCGGAATCCTGTATTTCCACCATTTCCCACTGGAAATCTCCTGAAAGGATTGGAGAAATTATGGTGGAAAGAGAGTGCGAGAGGAGGGGGGGGGGGGGGGGGAATAGCCCGAGTGTGAGCGAGTGAAGACTTGGGAGGAGGAAATAAAGAAAGCCCAAAGCCCTTGAGGATTATCTTTTTTCTTCTCCTCCCTCCTTCCCTCCATCCCCGTATCCTCTCCTCGTCTCCTCTCGGCGTCTTGTTCGAGCGCACGACCGCAGCTCATCGCTCTCCGTGCACATAATGACCATATTTAGATGAGAGCGGAGCCGCACAAAGGGGACACACACACGAGGATGATGTCAGAAGAGGAGCATGAGGAGCAGATTTCAACCAATACAGTGGTAAACTATTCGGTCCATTCTTGGTATTTAATGCTGCACAGAGGAACAATAAACCGGCTTTTCACGCTGTCAACACAATACACGGAGCACCTGAGGGGTCCCTTTACAGCGGCGCTCACGTTTCTGTGCAATGCCTCGCATGCTTCAGATCGCCCCGTTTCACAGGAGGAGAGATACTGTAGCAGCAGCTGAGAGAGCTCGAGCCAAAAAAACAGGGGGCATGTGTTTCAACATTCATTTCCTCACAGTGGGTTAATATTCACTGTGACGTAAAGGCTTCGTTTATAAATATGGAACTAGATGTTCAGAGGTGGGAAATAAACTACAAACACTTTTTTTAAGCATCTTTTTATCAGTTACATTTCTCTACAAAAAAAAACGAATAATAGACAATAAGGTCACACCCACACATTCACACACCGATGCTAGAGGTTGCTGTGTAAAGTGACCACCAGTATTAACTAATCCCATTCATGTAGAGGAAGCAGCTTGGGGTTAAGCGTCTTGCCCTGGACACATCGGACATGTAGCTGCAGGAGCTGGGGATTGAACCCACGACCTTCCAGTTGAGAGACGATCGACTCTGCCAGCTGAGAAACAGCCGCTTTTGGTTTGTCAGTTGAAGTCCCGGTGCGGAAGTATGGAAGCTGGTCTGGTTGCTGGAGAGGTACCAGGTCACCTCCTGAGACCTTGAGCAAGGCATCAAACCCCTGACAGCTCTGGTATGCTCCCTGAGCGCCCTCTCAGGGATTAATAAAGTATGCAAAAAGAAAATTAAAATGAGGGTCAGGGTGAAAATTTGCAGCTCACCCTACTAAATTTTGAGTGTTATGTAAGTTTGAACGCACGACCAGAAATAGGCTTAACTGACCTCATTAGTGTGGGATATGTTAGCATCAGACGTCTCAGTCTGCAGTCTGGACTATCACACTGACCCGTCTGTTGTTTTGTTTTCTAGATCTCCAGAGAAAACAAGCTTTATTACGTCCACATAATGAGATGTATTAATCCATTATAACGGGGAAAGCAGCTTTTTAAGACGGAGATCAGTACAACAAGTTGAGATCTTGAGAAAACAACTGAAATGAACTCATTATGACGGGATAACGGAGTTAATAAGAAAACATATGAGACGGTGTTTTTGGACCGCAGGAACTTTTTCATTATTCCTATTTTTTTGTCGGTTCCACACGGCGGGAACTATGAACTATTTTAGTTCCTAGAACCCCCGTTTAGAGGAACCTTTTTGGCTCCTGCTTCAGAGTAGGTACCATGGTGGTGTGCATGGAGACAGAGAAAAAAGTTCCCATGATGCAGCATCGGGCTTCCATATTTTGGCGCCTGCACTTTTTTTAACATTTGACTTCCATACAAGTAAGTGAACGTGTTCTGGAGCGAGGAACGTGTGTGCTTTAGTCGTCTCAGTAATTGTGTAACTGTTGGTTAATGTGCTGGAATTTATTCGCTGTTTTGCAACAAACGTGATGAGCTAATCTGGAGGAAATTACAGTTCTATCTTCTAGTCTGTCTCGTCTGAGCCGAGCCCGTCACACCCAGTCTGGGGAGGTTAGTCGAAGGTCTCTGTTGAACCAGGTGACTGGGTCTTTTTTTTTTTTGTGTGTGCAAGGAAGTAGGGCACAACCAGGAGGGCAACATCTGATCTGAATAACAAACCTCTCTGCTTACAAGATAAGCATCCAAACATGTACCCAACAAAACACACACAGCCAACTCAAAAATGCCTTTATTTTCATTCGTCTGGTTTCTCCCTTTTCTCTTTTTCAGTGCAGCTGATTTGCGGCCAGTTTTGTTTTTATTGGATAGAATAGCTGAAGAAAGACAGGAAATGATGACAGGAGAGAGTGGGAGGTTGACATGCGGCGAAGGAATGAGGCTGGATTCGAACCCACGGTCAGCACTCTGTACATGGGGTGCACAACATAACCGCTAGGCTATCTCGCAACATGCAGCTGTAATGTATATATACCCCTCCAAAGCGACTTAACATCCAGACCTGCTGAACAACATGCAAACCGTATTGTTGATCCTGTCGACTGTGTCACTGTGTGGCTTCTTATTCTCTGTTTTTTCTTTTTACTGATCGTCCTGAATGTCTCGATCGTCACTAGTTTGCTAGTTTGTTGAGTTATTTCACCATTAACAGATACAATAGTGGGGCAGAAACATGACTTTCACTAACTAGGAGTTAAAAAAAAAACTTACTGGTGCTCTTGAGTTTGTTGTGCATTATAAAATGGATGCACCATGATGTGAGAGCGCTCCAGGTCTTATTTACACACTTTACAAATTTACACTATAAATACGTGAAGGTGATGAAGAGGTGCCGAGTGAGAGTGTGAAGCTGCCTCCATGGTGTCTGTGCGAGCTGTGTCCTACAGCACGGTTATATTTATTGACCAAACAGACTTTGGTTGATATGTACAATTAAAAAAAACAAGCAGCATGAGGGTCCACTGTTTGATGTTTTCAGTGTTGCTTTGGATTTCTACATCAAAATCAAACGATTAAGTTGGTAGGCTGGGCAGTTTTGTCGTCTGCTCCCCGTGTGACTGAAGGTGTGTCGACACTGATGACTTTTTAAATTAAATGTTGCCAACTTTTCTGTTTGAAAGGCACTCGTGGAAAAGGTCTCCAACTGTCGATGTTATTGTTTGATTGCGTGGATCTGTCAATAACATTTGATCATTTCTGTGAAAATGAAAGCGTGAGAGGCGTCAGTATGCATCCTGTCTTCAGTTCACCACCTCACCATCTGCCTCCAAAGTGAATCACGTTTGTTTTTGTAGATCGCAAACTTTGCACGGGGAATGGCGCACACCACTTTGAGGCTCTGCTCCGAGCGTACACAATCTTTTTAAATTCACCTTCCATGATCGAAACGGGTAAAAAGAGCTGACCATGGCGAGGTAAGAAGTGAACGAAATCTGCCTACCAGCATCTCTGAAAGCTCACTAACCAACAATAAGTTTATCAATAATACTTTATTTATGAAGCTTTAAAAATAGATGTTCACAAAGTGCTTTAACAGACAAAGAAAATGAACTTTGTTTAATCCAGATAACTCTGACGCATAAAACCCAAACGTTTTGAAGTCACTGACCCCAGGCAAACAAAAGGCAGAAAGGAAGCGGTAGTGACTATATATCCGGTTTAACTTTAACTAAACTGACAAATGTTTTAGTCTCTTTTAACTTGCTTCCATTTTGCTAAAGCCAAGACATCACCTCATCTAAAATGGCCCAGATATTTTTCTTACTGAGCCCTCAATCCCAAAATAATTTGATGTTGTCATACTCAGATTAGGAACAGGGGATAACAGAAAATCCAGGAACCCTCGGCCGATGCCAGCGCTGTTTGTGTTGTTTAGAGAAGTGGACACAAAAAAATTCCTCTTGTAAGCACGGGGGGGTTAAGAAGGAGCGGGCCGGCTGCTAAGCTTCTACCGGCTCAGAGATGTCATATGATTTTTAAGGTCACGTCAGCCGCGGCTTCTGGCAAAACCAAAGGTGATCCAAACACAGTTCTTTTTTTTTTTTAAAGGCAGAATATCAGGGGGTGAGAAACGCGCACACTCACATAAGCACACAGTGAAAGGGATAAGGGCTCACGACCTCTGATCCTATTATAGACGCCACAGCGCTGCGTGCGTCAGTGAAAACGGGTAAACATGATGTTTTCATCGGGGAGTCTTCTTGTGGTGTAAACGTCGACATCTCAATTGAATGAATTTCATCAGGAGACGATCTGCTCCTGTCATTTTCTCTCTCTGTGTCACCCCCTCCTCTCTTGCTCCCTTCTCTCCCAAAACGCTTCCAGTAAGCGACAGACATCCCCACGTCGTTTAGAGAGACGGAGCCGCCGCCGCCGCCGCTGCTGATCTTTGCCGTTTTCTTCATGAGATCGGCATGCAGCGCTCTTTGAGTGTTTTGGCCCCCGAGAAAAACTCTCTGCGCAACTATCCTACATCTGTGCAGTTTGTTGCTTTGAGGAATGCTTGGAATCGGGAGCCATGGCAACGGCCGGGGCTGCGTGTGTGTGTGTGTGTGTGTGTGGAGCGGTAAATATTGACTTCAGCACCTCCCCATCCCTGTGTCGGCCCGTGACAGGAGCGCGGGGGGGGGGGGGGGATCTGTACACATGCTTTATCCAGGAATCAGCAAAGTCCTGCAAAAGGGGGGGCGTGTGTTTACCCTCAGACCTCCTAACATGGAGGGGGGGGGGGGGGGGGGGGGGGGGGGCCTCTCTGGTGTTATTCAGAGTCAGTGCAAAAGGATCCTTCTGACGCACTCTCTGCTGTGTTACTCCATCGTTGCTCTTTTGTAATGATCAACCTTTACATGGGAAGTGTGGGTGAAACATTTGCAGGGGGGGAGGGGGGGGGGTCCAGTAGTCTGCAAACACATCCATGCAGCTATTTCCTCTTTTCATATTTGTCGAAGGGAGAAGGGAACTCGACGATTTGTTCAGAAATCAGGAACCAGCCCACCTGTTGTGCTGCTCGATGAGTGTTGAGTTAATCAAACCGGCTCTGTGGAGATTTTCGCTGCTGTTCAAACATCGCAAGAGGGATTTGTTGAGACAGGATCAGAGGAGAGGTGCTCGGAGCGCTCGGCAGCCGCAGTAGTTGTTTGACCTGTACGTCCTGTCTTGTCATTGCTGCACCAGCGTGTTGTGCACGAGCCCCCAGATGGAATGTCATCGCAGCATTTGGCTGAAATAAGATTAGGGAATAGATGTTGATAATCTGGACAGAACAAGCAGGACTGGATTACGCTACGATTGGTGGCTGCTGACGCATGAGACAAATCCTCGATCCCACTTTCACCCCCCCACCCCCCCGTAGTAATTACATAAAGAGCATTGAGATGAAAGAATACATCCACAAGGCCCGACTTTAGGATCACATGCACTCGCTCTCAGAAGCAGACACACACACACGAGTACTTACCGTCCCTGAACTGCATCTGTTGTTCACTCTTTAGAGAACACTAAAAGAATACAATAATCCCAATCTCCTCAACATTCATGATTTACTGGGACTCCGTCAATCTGAAAACATCTTTGGAAAAAAAAGGTCGCAATCAGACAAAGTGCTTCACCCTTTCATCACACGCTCTCCTGCACACATGAATTAAGCCCACAGGAACGCACACACCGTTTTTAAACCTTCCAGCGCAAATGCAAATGCAGTAAAAAAAAAAAAAAAACAGAATGAAAGCTCCCTCCTGCGGTCTGGCGCCTTTTGTTCACTCCGCTTGTTTAAGTAAATTTGAAGAGGAGGCCGATGAAGACCAAATGTCTAGACGATAATATCGACCGATATTAGCATATCAAGTGAATGTCGGTATTGACTAATATATCAGCCGATGTATCTGTGTTGGATATTTTTCTCTTCTTAAAGGCTTCATATGGGGTTAGGTTTTTTTTTTTGATCCAGCAGATGTCGCCCTTGAGCACCAGCATGAAACCAAAACAACTCGCACTGCATTGTTGTGTTAGCATGCTAATGCTAGCGATCTTTATTATGCTCGTATCTTCACACTGCATGTAAATTTACCTGAAATGAGCGTGATCTAGAAACACAGTTAAGCAGTGAGTACAGTATGTTATTCTTCTTTTCTCTAGTCCCTCAATTAAACAACTTTTATACACGAGGGGAGGAGTCAGCCGGCCGTCCAGGCGATGTAAACAAAGTGAAGATAGGACTCTGAAAACATCACAGACAGTGGGACTCGGGTGTTACACCCATTGTAGACAGTCATGACTCACAGAGTTATTTTCAGAGGATATACTTGATTTATATTATATTTAAGTGTGAAAAATCACATATAAAGACTTTAATATCATCCGTATCGGTCGGGCTCTAGATATTAGCATATCAAGTAAATTTCAGTATTGACAAATTTTCTCTCTGATATGCACCGATATTACTAGATTTAGTCACCAGTCAAATAGTATTTAATTTAAGTTTCATTGTATTTCACCAGCAGAGTAAAGTTTACCTATTGGCCTCACGTCCCTCTATTTTGAGTTTCATGACTTGTGTCAGAGAAATAAAATGCAGAGGGCTTTTTGGATTAATCCCCGTGTCGGCTGTCCTCAGTGATCCGTCGTCACAGGTGAGCGGGGACAAAATGAAAGCTCTGTCATGATGCTGGAACACTTTGTTATTCCTCCAATGTGACAGTGGTTTAAACAACAGTTCCTCTGCTGTAATCACGGTGTTTGTTTAAGAGCTTAACTGTGACCTTCAGTCGTTGTTGCCTGAGTCTCAAACTCTCCGGTCTGTCAGTGGAGGTCTGTAGGAACACGCCTGATTCATTTTTATCACACCGGTGACTTTAACAAGTGAAGGGGTCTACTGTAGCTGTCAACACAGCACACACAAGTCCAAACATGCCACTTCACATACTTTTCAGTCTCCTTCAGTTTGCTTAGGCTTCGTCTTCTGAAATCTCGTTCACAGATCATCTGAAGCGAGCTTGATTTATTTTGATCTTCATTCCCTTTGAGTCTTCCAAGGAGAAG
Source organism: Labrus mixtus (assembly GCF_963584025.1). Lineage (NCBI taxonomy): Eukaryota > Metazoa > Chordata > Actinopteri > Labriformes > Labridae > Labrus > Labrus mixtus. The sequence goes on from NC_083626.1 coordinate 25,968,541, forward strand.
ATCTTTTATTTATTTTTTTTTTTTTCAATGAATGAACAAGAGCAAACCAGACGTCATAAACAAAGCTGTTTTTATTCGGTAAGTAAAATAGACCAGTGTCATGATGATGATCCTGCCCTGGAAGAGAGCCACTAAGGCCGTTAACGGATGAATGGAATCACCTCCTTTTATATTATTTCAATGAGAGAAAACCATTCAGGACTCATTCAATTGTTTCTTTTCACATTAAATAAAAGAGAAAGTAAAATGCAGCATCCTGTGAGGGGGTGGGGGGGTTGAAACAGCCCCTGCAGCGATATTAAAAGACTATTCCCATTTACCAGGAGCCCAGGAGACTGCAGGGATTTTGGAATTTATTGTCAGATCTTATGCATAATTAAGCATATCCCCCCACCACCCAGCCGACCACACCCCCTCCTGCGCTCGCCCTGAGGGATTTTCATGCTGCTCAGCCTCTCAGACAGTAGGCGCTTGTTACTGTACTGCATCCCTAATAGGCCAGATTCAGGCTCTGCTTACTATTAGCTACCGATGATGCACGAGCAGACATGATTCCTGCAAAGCATGGTGACGTTGTTTGGCTTCTTGGCCTCCTTAATTTTTCATTCTCATACTGTACGTCCTGCTGGCTGTGTAGGAGCTCAAACACACCAGGATCTGGCAGCCCTGGAAGCCACAGGGGCCACGTCTGTGTCTTGTTTATGCCGCCTGCTGTGAGCCGACAAAAAGAGCGCTTTGTTGCAGGCTGAGTGTGGAGAAAGGCCCGAGACTCTGTTAACGCTCTGTTTCATGTTGGTTTGTTCTGCATTTGTAATTGTCAGATATTCTGGGGGTCAAAGCGACTGTACGATCACATATTTTTCTACTTTTTGATGAAGATTAAAGATTTATTTTTTCTGTTTTTTTTTGCCTCTATTGGATAGGAAAGTGGAGAGACTATGGAGATAGTGGTGAATGACATGCGGGAAAAAATTAGCCACAGGCCGGACTCGAACCCTGACCACAGCCTCTGCACATGGGTCGTGACCTAACCCGCTAGGTCACCTGCGCCCAAGATAAAGCGCGTTTTTAAACGACACAATCTCTTACAAACAGAGAGCAAAGGAAGTGCAAAATTACACAAACAACTTTTCGTTCATTTTGATGCCCAAATGTTGCATTACAGATGGTGTGCAGGAGTTTAGATGCAATTTTTGTACATAGAAATGAAACACTATTGGGTTCCTATGACTTCGTGTTTTTTAAACAGGTTTTGATATTAAATTATTTTTTAATAGTTTTGTATGTAAGTTTAATTTCCTGGTACTGGGACAACCCTAGTCAGAGCATTGGGACACTGTGGCACAAAGCAACCAGTTTCTACTGAGCCTTGAAATCTGCGAGTCACCTCCCTTTTTTACAAAAAATCCCAAACAAAGATTATTCCGGATTTGATGGAGGTGGACTGAGGGCATGAAACCTTTTGAGTCCAGACTCGACTTGACTCAGCAAAAAGAAACAATGAGAACATATTTTCTCACATTTCATGACACACTCCTTATTCAGCGTTTCCTTTTTAAAATCTGTGCATGTGTTCGTCCTTTGAGTCTTCGTATCCAAGGTGAAAGCTGCCCATGTTATTCATGCTAACCTGGGCTAACATGCTAACACTGCTATTAATAATTCAGGCAAAAGCCATTAAAGAAAGCCGGGCTGTAAATCGATCTATAACCCGACTGTCATTTTCATGTGGGATAATATATTTAATTATTTGATAAAGTGTCTGCTTGAGGTATAGCTCTTGTTTATGTGTGTAATATCTTTTTTGCTTTATTTGAGTGATGTCACTCTTTTTATCTTTAATGTGTAAGTTTGCTCTGCAGTGCACACTTTTATTGTTTTTTTTTAATACCAGCAGAGGATCCTTCAACTTAAAGCTGCAGCATTAGTCTGCTACGCGTTTTTATCTCATTAAGGCATCATCGTTAATGAGGAAGCATCATCTCTGACAAACGGGGTGAGGCTTTTACTCGTCCGACGTCTGGAGCTGATAAGATGCAGCATTCCCCCCCCCCCCCCCCTCCCCCGCTGTGCTCTGCCACCGCCGGCTTATTAACCATGACACCGGCGTGCTCGGGGAGAACACGGATCACACAAAGAGCAGCTCCCTGAGCCACCCGTCATCTTTGTGTCTGTGTGTGCCAACCTGCACTCTCTCTCTCTCTCTCTCTCTCTCTCTCTCTCTTTCATGCAGACATGCCCTGGGGTTGATATTGACTGTTCGCCCCCATTGACCCCTCTTCACTTCCTCTCCCACCCACCCCCATGGCGTCCATTCATAATTCCAACCTAGAATGAACCTCCCTGTGTTTGCCCCCACTGCCCCCTTTGGTGTGCCCTCTTTTTCCTGCTGCTGCTTTCTGTCTGTTTCATATAAATTTCTGACCTGCATCACTGCCTGTGTTTTTACAAACATTACATCAGAGGTATTCAGTTACTTTAGAAGGAACACATTTGATAAAAACATGAAGTGCCAAGGGGCCGGGGAATTAACTTTTTCTCTGTCAGACCTGCAAACAGAAAGAGTTGAAATAAGTTAATGCACCTTTTCAATCCTAAGAGAGTCATTTTAAACAACTCAATGAGTGAGTTTGACATATTTTTTATAGAGTATGACTTCTTTAATCCTCTCTGCTTAAACAGCCCTCCTTTGAGCCTTTTCTTAAAATGTTCATCAACAACAGACTGTAATGAATGAGCCTACTAAAAAAAAAACATGATCTTATAATGAATCATTTTAATTTGATCATAAAGTTCCAAATGCAGTAGAGCTCTAGACCAGTGGTTCTCAACTGCTGGGTCGGGACCCCTAAAGTGGGTCGCGCAGCCATTTTCAGTGGGTCGCAAATGTGTGCCTGGAAGAAAAAAATTGCCTCAGAAAGTCTATGAAGCGCTTCTTAAAAAGTTGCTCGTTTTGCACCGTCTGAGTTTCAAACTGCACATTTTTTTCATTAATTAAATTGTTTGGTTGGAAAAATATAATTTTTTGGTGGTGGGTCTTGAGGCTAGAACCACTGCTCTAAACCTTCTCTGTAAAATGAATCAGAGAGACCCAACTTTATCCCCCTTAATTCCCGTAATTCTATTCTATTCTATTCTTAGCAAGAACTTACATAACAGCATAAGAGAAAAAACGCGAGCAGAAGCAGACTGCCTTGACCTGATGGGTCAACGAAAGTGGACAGACCAGGAGTGTAGAGACAGGACAGTGGAGTCCTGAAAAATCAGAGCGAGAGATCCAAACCCGGACCCCCTGCTTCAAGGGCTTAAGCCTCTGTACATGGGACTCGCAAGCTAACCACTGGGTCACCGGCGCCCAGACTTTTTAATATCTGAATTAATTTTAAAAACGAGTTGGAAATTAGCAATAGCTATATACTCTTTATGCAGCACATCAGTTTCATGCTTTGTATTGAAATTACATTAAATTGCATTGTCCATATTAAAATAAATTAAAAAAAAAATAATAATTAAATAATCTGCTGTGACCCGATTCGAGCCCCCAGCCCCAAAACCACCTGATCAAAATCTGTCATAGAATCGTCTGGTGTGTAGCCTTAGGGGATATAAAATATTATAAATACATAAAAACATTAAGTGTGTTTAAACTGAGATGGCAATGAAGCATAACGATAACGCTGCCAAAAAAATCAAATTTAAACTCATGAGTAGAAACATCTCTCTGTGGACGCTTTCAGGCCACAGGTTGAATCCAAAATGAAGCTTTGGACTCGCTGACCCAGAGTCCTCGTCACCTCGGTTTCAACTTCTCATTCCTCATACTTTTTTCTAAAAGTAAAAAAGCAGAAATGAGAAAGAATCACAGGCAACAATCACTGAGAGCTTCACTCATTTCCTCTTCATGCTTTAGCAAACTGTGCTCTCTCTTCTTTGTGCCTCACATTTTTCCCGCCATATGTCGCTGCCTCTCTCTGACTGCGAGCGTGCCCGTGAGCCCGTGTATCCTAGTTTGTCCCCTGATTGGGATTAAAAAAAAAAAAAAACCTTTTGCTTGTGAATGGCGGTGAGCTCATGCATCAGTTGACTCCAGCGTTAGATCCAACAGATGCTCAGTTTTCTAAATAGCAACAGTCCGGCGGGGCTTGGAGAGCAGAAGGCAGAGAGTGCCCCGACACTTCCACGTGCACTCTGACCCTCATCTGCTCATTAGAAGGGCTCCCAGGCCGACCCCCCACCACCACCACCTTCTTGTTTTAGAGTCTAAATTAGCATTTCCTAGTGGACCCCCTGTAGCTATATCTAGCTATGATAGCACGGGTTTGAGCCCTCAAATGATCCTTGGCTTAGTGTAATTATTTCCCCACACTAAGCTATTATTAGAGCTACTTCACGAGCCGGCGTGGGCGGGGGGGGAAGCTTCATTTATTTTATGAAGAGACACGGATAAAAAAGCTACAACAATCCTCGCCTTTGACCTTTTTTCATTAGAGCATCCCTGATGTCGTCCATAACTGGAAACTCACTGGTTCATCACAGATTTGGAACCACTTCAGAGTAAAAAGCCATGTTCAGATAATGTTCTGTGAAGTGTTACAAACCATGTGGAGCAGTTACATGGATCAGTGTTGTATCTCTGATGATGTCATCAATAAACCTGTTAATGTAAAATATGTTTACCTTCTAATCTATGAGCCAATCAGTGACTCCGTAGTAAAAATATCTTATGTTGTATTCACATTAGCGATACATCGATCCACTTTTTTTCAGTTCAGATCTGATTCCGATACTGATTCTGATTTTGTTATATCATAATTAATAGTGTTTTTGTTGTTGTTCTTGGCACTATATTTAAGGCTACACAAAACTGTATTAAACCCGGCATTACATTGTGCTGGCTTTGCATACAAACAGGAAGCAGCAACAGCTGTCCGGTTTTTCAAATTAAAACTTTTTAAACTGAAGTGTAAGAACTGTGCTTTTCATCCCCTGAAAGGAGCTGTTCCATCTCGTCTCAACGTCGTCATGGAGACGATTTGTGGACACTTCTTACAGTTCAGTCTGAACGTCTTCAGAGTGAGACTCTGCGAGCGGAGAATGTTTAAAGCGCTCAACCAGCTATCTCGATCATTGACGTTTTTCGGAGCTGTCAGTCCGATATCTGATATGTATATTACGTCAACATCGGACCCGATATCGATATAAGATCAGATCGGTCCCATCTCCAATTCACATGTACACGAAAACTCCTAAAACTGTTCTGAAATCTTCTTGGCGAGCTGCATGTGTGAGCGTCATCGACCTCTTTAGTAAAAGCTCCGTGTGAAGTCGTGGTGGGTCAGCATGTGAACACAGGAGGTAGAAGTGAGGAGAATTCACCACAGGTGGGCGGGAGGGGGGGTGATGAGGTAGAGCGTGCGGTCTAACCCGGCAGGGGGGTCGAGCTCTTCTCGCCCTAGCTCTGCCCTCCCTGTTCTCTTCCCAACATCTCTCTGCACACTCTCCGTACTGCTTTCACCTTTTCTCTTTCCACGGTCGGTCTGGGGGATTTCCTCACTGGGCGCTTGTTCTTTGATTGGGAACAGGTATCTTGTATTGATTTCAAATACCTGTTTATTTGAATATTTATTTGGGTTATTTTTCGTAGATTTGTATATTTGTTTTAACTTTTTATTTGGCTTCTCTTAATAGTAAAGCACTTCATGACTTGTTTTTGAAACGTGCTATAGTCACAGTTATTATAGTTATTATATTATCGTGTAACCATCGAGCAACAGCTGTGATTATTGTGCAGATAATAAAGCAGCGTCATCCTCTGTTCCTCTTTTTCATTGACACTGTAAATACTTCCAATTACACAGAATAGATTTGAAGCCAAACAACGTCACTACAGAGTCAGACTCTGCTTTGCCAGCCATCTTAGACATCTTGAATATCTTGTAAAAATTACAGCTGCAGTGTCCTTTTTTTCGTCATGTCTTAGAAACGCACCATCCCCTTTTCCCTTTTCCATCAGTGAAAAATTCCCTCTGTGCGTTACATCTGTGAAAAACAAATTTGCAACACTTTCAGGGGGAGGTGGTCCTCAAATTGTCTAGAAATGTGCTCATTAAAAAAATAGTTTTAAGGTCAGAAACATGACTTCTTCGTCTCACTTTAACGTCTCACATTCGCCTTGAGACTGATCCCAGCAGATATCTGTTTTGAGCAGACAACTTCTGATAAACACCATCACTCATGCTCCCGTACTATTTAGTACGTCAGAAGAAGATTTAGCTTGTCCCAATTTATGTATGTCACAAACAGTGTGCCAAAAGCAAAAGGATGTTCTACCATATCCGATTTCTATTTTGCAGTATGTGAGCCAGCATGCCTGTTTTTTGGGTTTTTTTTGGACTATTTTGATCCACAATCCTCTGCACACTGAATGATCCATCATCATTACCACTGAGCTGCCGGGAAAATCCATTTTGTTTCTCCAAAGGAACTATTTTTGCACAACAACAAATTTTGCTGCAACAGATCTAAAAGGCTTTTTCCGATTTTTTTTTTTTTTTATATACCTTAGCCTTTATTGATTGGTTAAAAGAAACAGGAAAAGAAGGGAGGAGAGAGCGAGGTAGACATGCATCATGGGCAAAGGTCGAGAGTCAAACCTGCGGATGATATGTTGAGAACTTTATCCTCTTCATGTGGGGGCCCCGGCTCTATAGACGGAGCTACACTGGCAACGCAAGAGGCTCAAAGTATAAATTGAAATGATGCAATGTAGGGACTTCAGTGAGCAACTGCAGCATGTAGCCTATACTAAAAATCAAAAGCATGTGATTTTGCACAAGCTTGCACTAGCAGCTGAACCCTTTGAAGAACAGAGACAAGTCTATTTAACAAGGATTAAGTGGAAATGTTGGTTGGAAGGACACCCCAATAGGCCTTAGCTGTAGTTAGCATGTTAAGTTAGCAAGTGAACATGCTAGTGTTAGCGATGCTTTGCCTACCATTGTGTCTTTAAATAACTTAAATTACCATCCCTGTTGTTTGTCTCTAATATTCACTTCACTAAATAAGCTCTTCTACAAAGATAGTAAACCTTTTGCTTTTTAGTTCTGAGGCCAAGTCACCACAAAATCAGTCGTACTGCGGCGGTGTGTCTCTGCATGTGCGTCTGTGTCGGACACATGTGCATGCGGGAATGTGCAACGTGTCTGGTGTGTGTTAGTGTGTGTGTAAGTGTGTGTGTTAGTGTGTGTGCTGCTGGTGGCAGTGGGATGAAGTGGATCTCATTCCTGTGTTGAATCTTGAGGAGTGGCAGCTGCTTCAGCGTCCGTGGGGAAGTTTCGGCTCATGTGGTTCTACATGACTCTGTGTCTCTGCGGGTTTAGAGTCGTGGTCTCTGATTCCGTCTCTGGTTTCAGCATCTGTTCCCGTTAGCAATCAGGAGGAATTTTTTTTTTCAGCGCAATGCATTGAAAGAAAATGGCATTTGAAACTACGTCAAGTATTTGATGTGAGAATGTGTCTATGTAATGTGATCTAATCAGAGGGCTAACGGACTTTATCTCTCTGCGTTTTCAGGCCTCGGCCATGGGGGGACACAAGAGTAAACCCAAGGATGTAGGCCAGCGAACCCGCAGCCTCGACGGCAACCTCAGCTCCGGGGGAGGGGCTGGCGGCCACCTCAACTCCAATCACCAGTCCTTAACCCCCAACCGCAGCCCGACTGTGGATGCAGGTCTCGGTGGGAATCCGTCCATGTCGAACAAAGCGGAGCTGGCCCTGTTTGGAGGTGTGGACAACAACAGTGTCACCTCCACCAACAGAATCTCACTCACAGGTGAGAAACTCAGCCTGAAGCTTGAAGGCTTGTTTTCCAGAGATTGATGTTGTTTTTTAATCTTGATGCCTTCTTTGTGTCTTTGTACAAATAAATTGAAAAATTATCGACAAAAATATGGATTACCAAATTATCACGTTTGTGATTTATAAACAAAAAATGTCGAACATTAACTGAAGCGGCTAACGGCTCAGTCGATTGTCTCCACACTGGAAGGTCGGGGGTTCGATTCCCCAGCTCCTGCAGGAACATGTACAATGTGTCCTTTTGGCAAGACGCTTAACCCCAAGTTGCTCCTGCTGCTTCGTTGTCGGTGTATGAATGTGTCTGAATGGCATTAGGAACTTCTGATGGTCACTTTACAGAGCAGCCTCTACCGTCAGTGTGTGAATGTGAAGGTGTGACCTGCGGTGTAAAAGTGCTTTGAGCAGTCAGAAGACTAGAAAATAAATATATACAAGCTCAAGTCCATTTACCATATTTACCATACTGATTGTAGCTTCTTAAATCAAAGAATTTTCTAATTTTAACATTTCAGAAATACATTTTTTTGGTTTTTGATTTAACAAAAAAAACTTCATTTTGGGCTTTTGGACATTTCTACATTATTCTGACATTTTATTGAGTAAAGGATTAACGGATTGGTCCAACAGTAATGAGCAGATAAATGAATAATGAAACAGCCCTACATCAGTTTTAACCAAACTCTCTCTCCTAACAGCGGGTGTGACGACCTTCGTGGCGTTGTATGACTACGAGTCCAGGACGGCCTCAGATCTGTCTTTCAGGAAGGGGGAGCGTCTTCAAATAGTCAACAACACGTAAGACAAATCTATTTTCTGTCGTCTCTCACACACACATGTGCACTCATGTTGACCAAGAAAAGTCCAATTACACTTTTTATTGAGGTTCTTTATTTTAGTGTGTCTGAAACATTCAACCCTCAATAAAGCACTCATAGAATGTGTGTTTAAAATATTAAGAAATAAGAACGTAATTGACCCTGAGGGGTAATTTTCCCGGAGAACAGTGCAGAGGAAACCTTCATCTCAGTGCAACTTGATATGCTGAAAAAAATCAATAACAACTCAGTCTACAGGGAATATCAGACATTTTAAAAAGAGCGACGGTTACGTCAACAGCGCCTTTCTGAAAAATTGAAAGATTTTCAATTGAAATTTTCATTGAAAATAATTGAAAAAGAGACGCTGGCGATCGCAAACAAAAAACGCTAGGTGGCCTTATTGTGTATTGCAAGATTGTGTTACGTCCATATCGTCTCAATGAGCAGATAAAGGCTTTAAAATGAAATACTACTCTTAACCCCAAATGATCATTTTGCTATTATAAAAGGCTGATGAGATGACTCTTTATTTATGTTTATGCAATTTCTAAAACCACTTCACAGTACATGTTTAACCCTCTGAGAGTTCTGCATCTTTCTCTTTACATTGGACCCTTCCCCCCCCCACACACACACACACACGCACACGCACACGCACACACACACACACACACACACAGAGCCTGTAAAGATGAGTAATACCTGCAGATTGTGTGTCTGACTTTCAGCTCAGTTGTCTGGCTGCTCTGCTCCCTGAAATGCATGTCACTTGTCGTCTCTCTCTGAAAAAACCTCCTGTAACCATAGAAACGGGCTTCCCCTCGGCAGAGCTTCATTTCGACACGTTTCTGCTCAAATTTTAGCTTCATTCACAAAAGACAGATCACATCCTGCTCAGGCTTCATTTATCTCACCGACGTTTAACTCCTGAGAAGTAGGCCCAGTTTTGGAGACCCAGTTACTCTTAACCAAATGTAACCTGTTTAAACTGAGGAGGGGTCATGCTTGTTTTTTTAAAAAAAGAAAAGGGGGGGGGCTTGCTGTATGAATCAATAGAAGTGTGCAGTGAACCATATACCGTAGTGCTGCACCCCCAGTGCCGCATGCTCACTAACAAACTGCTGACCTAGAAGGCAGGAGCCGAGGACAATAGTGGATTATCGTGCATCTGGCCCCCTAAGCCAAAGACCTGAACCATTATTGGGTCAAGTACACCGAGAATCCATTAACCATCTCCAAAGATTATTACCGGTTATTCAGAGTCAAATGAAGTGTCAGCAAGTCTCATCCAAGCTTCCTGATTGGTCCACTTAAACATATAGACAATCACAATGACCTGATTTTATTTTTTCTGATGAATTCTCTCGTCCTTTTTCTCAAAGTTATGCAACAGTTTAAATATTGTAGATTCTCTGACTTTGGCATATATTCACTTTATTTGTGATATTTTGAGTCTGCTCTGTTTCTCTGCTGTTCTTCTATTGCTCATAACTCTGTGTTTCTTTAACCCCCTCTCTTTCCCTCTCTTTCATCTCTCTTTTTCCATTTCTCCATCACATTGTTTGTTTACAGGAGGAAGGTGAACTGCAGGTTTGTGAAGCTCTTCTGGACTAGTATTTGATTGTGTTGTGTGTCCGCCTGTGTGTTCGTATCACCTGAAGCATATGAAGTACTTTTGCACTGTGATTCCACCTCAGTAGGATTGCACAAAGCACACACACCTCTGCCCGTCATGCCCCATGAACACTGAGTACAGTAGTCAAAGGGAAACTGGTGTGAAGCCTTGCAGCACTACAGTTAATTCAGACTGAAGGTTATTCATGTAAAAACACTTTGATTGAACTTGAGATTCTCTGAGTAGATCTAGTGCTGCAAAGCTGATAAAAGCTTACGAGCTACATCTCCCCCCGGACAGGTGTACGACGAAGCAAGAGAAAACAAAACCTGAAACCCCAGATTGAGAAAACAATGTGATGATTATCAACTCTTTGTGTTAACCAGTGCCTCTCTGGTGGGGTTAAACGTACAATATGTCGAATTTTATGACAATTTTTAACATTAAAATATCTGAATTAATTTAAAATGGACTAAAGCTACAGTGCAAGTCAAATGTTTGGACACACCTGTTTGAAATGCATGATACTATCTTGAAGACATTTTCATCTTAAGGCTTATGCATAAATGTTTAACATGTGTTTCTTAAATAGAAATAGAAATAGTGAAGTTGAAGCCTGCGTATGTAAGAGTTTCTTTCCAAAACAAAAATGAATTTTCTCATTCTAAATTGTGGAAAGTAGGAAAAAGTAAAGAAAAACCCTTAAATTAGAAGCTGTGCCCTAGATACAGATAGATAGAAAGATACTAGAAATTCAAAGCATCCAGTAGTAGGTTACAAAGACGTACATGACATGAGACATTTGTTACAAATTAACCACAAAACCGACGCCCCCCCTCCCATACATATATATTAACCTGAAGATTTAAAGAATATCCCTAGATGAATCAAACTTAAACTGTGCAATTAAAAATAGACTTGTACAAGAAATGCTTACTTAGTAGATATATTATAATAATATAGTATTATTGATAATACTGTTAGTGTTGTGTGTCCAATCTTTTGACTGGTAGTGTATGTTATATATTTACTTTTTTTGTTGAGTACTTTTATTTTACCTCAAATATTTCCAACAGTTATCAAAGCCACTGAAATCGTTAATTTTATAGTTGTAACGGGACGTGTCTTGTCGAGGCGGCCGACATGATGAGCCAGATGAAACATCGGATGTTGCGTCGAAAACCGCTACGCAAGGAAGCGTGAGCTGCTTCTGAAAGCTGCCGTACTGTTGCTGTATGTGCTGCTGTGATTAAAAACGTAATGTAAATTATACTCGGCTACATCGTCTGTAAACATGTTCTCTTCCTCAGGTCGGTTTCACCCGTTCGTCTTCACTATGGTCAATGCGTACATATTGTATATTTAAAGGTACAGACACAGAAACAGCCTGTTCTGAGCAGGGCTGAAATAGAGGCGTTTATAGGCATGATCAAATACAGGATCAGAGTGGATTTAGAACAAGAAACTTCACAGACGTGTTTTAAGAGAACTCTGAGACTTATTTAAACTGGTTGTAAAGCCGTATGATATGTGACCTTTAAAAGAGAGCCTGCTTTCCAAAACAGAGAACTCTGACTTTACATACCTGGCTAACCCCACTGATCTTGCTTCGTAGTACACCGTTAATATGTTGTTAGGCATGTTTGTTCATTACTACACTCCTGCATAGTACTTTTTGTTTAACAGCAGAAACACCTGGGCTGTCGTTTATCAAGTTTCTCCAGGAGCAAAAAAAAAAGCTTCATTAAATCTGGACTGAAAAACATTTGGATTATGAGAACGCTAAAAGTTCAGTGTGAATGTATTCACACTCTGAGACGCTCGATAAACAGCAGCCCCTTGAAGTCACAGACACGGTGTTATTTGTGCTCTGAATGTGGGACGAGCCTCGCTGAAGCTTGTGTGTCATCGTTTCATCTGTGCAGAGAAGGGGACTGGTGGCTGGCGCGCTCCCTGACCACCGGAGAGAGCGGTTACATCCCCAGCAATTATGTGGCTCCATCCGACTCCATCCAGGCAGAAGAGTAAAGTTTATTTTTCTTTCTCCTTCTTGTCTCTCGTATCTTCCCTTTCATCCAGAGCGTGAAAGAATTAACACTCAAATGATGCACTCTCAGGAATTTCTGTGCTTTTTTTTTTTATCTCGATGTGAAGTGGAAATGAGCGTTCAAAGGAATAGTTTAACGCTTTCTTTCTGAGGATGAGAAGGTCAACATGACTCTCTGTAAATATGAAGCTGTGAAATGCAGATATGTCACTAACTGGCTTTGGACTGAAGCTGTGATTCATACCGTCTTTTATGGTCTATTTTACTGTTAATCAATCAATTTTTATTTGTGTAGCGTCAGCATAGAGATGAAAAAACGGGACCATAGTTTACAAATTAACTCAATGTTTTAATGATAGAGCAATTAAAAACCTCAAGGGATTAAGAAAATGTTACAAAAAAAGTATTTTTTCAGACTTAATCACCTCTGGTCTTTACAAAGAATGCTAGTTTAAGACACTTCAGTTGAAACTTCATTTTTTTAGAGGTCCAATTCTTTTATGTCTGTAGAAGCTGCAGCCAGTTAGCTTAGCTTAGCTTAGCTTATACACTGCAAGCAGGAGGAAACAGCTAGCCTACCATCTCGTCAACAGTTACGAAAATAGCTTACCTAAACATCTTAAACTCACCAATTTAAATCACCTTATCGGGTTTATGTATCAAACAAAAACAAAGCATACATTTGATAATTTAAAAGGGTTTATATGTCATGCTCTAGATATGTTTTAACCAGGAAAGGACACAAGTTAAATCAACCAATGTGAGCAGCCTCGATTGGTGAATCTTCAGGCTGTCACTAAACCTCAACAAGAAATGTTCTTGCACATAACCTCTGAAAATCCACTTTTTAGGATCATTCTTTGTGGACAGTAGGCTAGCTGTTTCCATCTGTTTCCAGTCTGTCTGCTATGCTACACTAAGCTAGGCTAAGCCAGTGCTTGCTGTAGATTCAAATTTACTGCACAGACATGAAAACAATATCTTTATTCACATCCAGATCTCAGGCAGAAAGCAAAGTTTGAATGTTGAATTATTCCTTGAAGTGTCTGTAGTATATTTGCTGGTTTCTGTTGCACTGCTAGTCTTAACATGATGCTAACCTGCTTTGCTTATACATTCAAGCCTCACAAACTAACCCTTCAATAACGACTCCATTTCTCACTTTTTTGCTTCCCGCCCCTCCAGTCATGTCAGACTGACTCTGGAGTCCAGGTAAGCAGCTGTTTGCGCTGTAGGCATGAGCACGCTCCGCATCTGGAATGCAAAGACGATTACACAAAGAGTTTCACTACAACTCACTCTCGCTTCATCACTCCTTTTCTTTCACCCACACATCTTCTTCCCCTCACCAACCTGCCCCTCTGTCCCCCCCCCTCTCGACCTCATCAGGTGGTACTTTGGGAAAATCACTCGTCGTGACTCGGAGAGGCTGCTGCTCAGTTTAGAGAACAGGAGAGGGACTTTCCTGGTACGAGAGAGCGAGACCACCAAAGGTAAGTGTGCAAGACGCCGACTCATCATTTAATCTGCCACTTTGCTCAAGAGGGCAGGGTATCAGACCACTAAGTCCTGACCCAAATAATAATAATAATAACTTTATTTATATCGCACCTTTTAAAAACACAGGTTTACAAAGTGCTGTGACAAACAAGAACAAAGCAAGCTAAACCAAACACAGAAGAACATAAACAACAGCAAGAACATAACAAATGCAAAATACTAAAAATAATTAAATACAATTCAACAGAAAAGAACCCAAAGTGCACGATACCCAACAGACATATATAACCCGACCATCACAAGAACCATTATAAAAACCCAACAACACGAGCTGAGACCAAGAGGAGCAAAGATTTAAAAAGATGTAAGAAACTAAAAGAGTTAAAAGCAAATCAAAAGAGAACAGCAATAAGAAGGTAAGAGCAGAAAAAGAAATAGAAACAAGTGATTAAAGGATCAAAAAAAAAACTATAATATTAATAAAAATAAAAAGTAAATATAAATATAAAACATAAATAGACAAAGTAAGTAAGATAAGAAATGACCAAGTTAAAACATAAGAAGAGTTAAGATAAGAGCATAAATACGAGATAAGAGCATAAATACGAGAGCTCGTCTTTAGCAACAAAAACAACCACAAAACACTGAGCATCCAAAGTCTCTCAACACATGATGGAAATGACTATCACATGATATTACCGACAGGTAGGGGTGAAAAAACAATACGTATCACAGTATGGGATTCACTAAACAGTTTAGTCACGAGGCATGACGAGTCTCGTGTGGTGTCTTCACCTCTGCAGCAAGGCGTCGGTGTACATGTTGCATCATGTTGGTTGTGCTGTTTGTTTCATTCATCAGTCGCTTGCAATGTTTTCACTCAGTCAGTCAGTTTTTCTGCTCACCTCACGTCCACACTCCCACTTTGAGACAAGATGCATTCTCAAAAAACATCATGAGCAACATGAAGTGTCAGAGAATCGATTTGGGATTATTTCCCTCGGCCGCTGCAACATAACTCTGTTCATTATAATTACTCACAGTTTGATATTTTACCAAAACACTTATAACATTTTGCACCTGTATCAGATAATTGTGATTAATCTGGCCCTGTTTAGCCATGAAAAAATGCTAAAATGGTTTCTAATTACTTTTTGCATCCTTGAACGACAGCCCAGAGGTTTTCCTGACCTCAGAGAGCAGACTGGAGTCGATCTGTTTTTTTAAGAAAGTTAGTAATAGAGAGAACTTCGTGGACCTGGGGAGGTAGTCCTAATTATTCTGTGTGAGCTATAACGATCAACAATCTGATCTCGTGTGAAAAACATACTGGCTGCAACTTTTATTTTTCTACTATTGATTATCAGGGATTTGGTTTTGTTTTCAAGAGGCTTCTTTGTGTTCATTTTTCATGAACTAGTAAAATATTTAAGTCTCAACATAAACTTAAGTTAGTTTGAATTCTATGATGTCTAACTAAAATGAGAGGAAGAAAGTCAATTTTTTCCCCCAGCAGTCAGACATGACACCCTGCTGTTCTCTGAGCGCCCCGCTGCGTCACGTCAGCCGTGGTGCATCGTGGGTACAGAAGAGAGACGAATCAGGCGGATGAGAAAAAAGGTTGGATGTGGTGGTGCCTGTGGGACTCTGGAGATCGTTCTGATAGTCAGCTGCTCTGAGGCTCCTGCAGCAACGCGGCAGTCCCCGGGGAATACAGCCGGCTGTGTGTGTGTGTGTGTGTGTGTGTGTGTGTGTGTGTGTGTGTGTGTGTGTGTGTGTGTGTGTGTGTGTGTGTGTGTGTGTGTGTGTGTGTGTGTGTGTGTGTGTGTGTGTGTGTGTGTGTGTGTGTGTGTGTGTGTGTGTGTGTGTGTGTGTGTGTGTGTGTGTGTGTGTGTGTGTGTGTGTGTGTGTGTGTGTGTGTGTGTGTGTGTGTGTGTGTGTGTGTGTGTGTGTGTGTGTGTGTGTGTGTGTGTGTGTGTGTGTGTGTGTGTGTGTGTGTGTGTACAGTACAGGACTCACGTTGTTTCCTGTGATCGGATGTGTTTGCACCCTCTGACTAGAATAAGAAAGATGGATAAGGTAGGGAGGGAAGGGTGGGAAAGTGAGTAGATGAGTGAGCGGGAGAGGAGGAGAGGTACCGGGTGGGTGAGCCCGACAGAATTAGGTCAGTGTGGAGCTGAGACTGCAACACCACCGGCTGAATCAGTTCAAACATTTGGAGAAGGGGGGAGGCATCGCCTTGGGGCCGCTCTATGATTCACTCACACAAGTTATTTTACCTAGCTGACACTGCCCTCTGGTGGTGTGATGAGCACATTGTCTCCAAAAGATTCAATTATCCAAAGACAGAAAAAAGAATGACATGAGGTTACAAAAAAAAGCAAACGTAGTGACACGTTTTGAAGAATTAAGTAAAAGAGGATAAGAAGTCATTAGAGTAAAAAAAAACAATCAAATAGAAGATCTCTTAAAAAGTTAATAAGCAGCAAATAAATTTAAGTTTAAGACACAATTTTCAGAGTAGATGTCCAGCAGACGTCTCATTTAAGCACCAGCCTCTCAAACTAAAACAAAGCTTCCCCCCCCCCACACACACACACACACACACACACACACACTCACACACACACACACACACACACACACACACACACAGCCGTAAAATGCAAAATGTAAAATGCATGCAATAGGTGTCCGACTTTTTGAATGTGAAGGGACAATGCAATTTAACATTGTTTCAATACAGAGCATGAAACAGAGAGTTTATAGCTAACCCAATAGCTGCCAACTCTTGTCCCTAGTTGGACTTGGCCATCTTGACATCATTTTCGTCCTCACATAGGGGGCAAAAGATGTTTTGTTAATGTTTTAAATTCACGCGTTGCAAATCAGCGTTTAGCTCAAATATAACTTGTAACAGAGACATTCCTCACCTCTTCTTCGTAGCATACATTCCGACTTTCTGAATTATCAGAATTGCCAGTGGCTGTGTTTGCCTGCAGCCAGTTTATTTTTGTGTTTTGTTTTGTTTTGTTTTAATTAATGCTTTGTGAAAGAGGGGCAGATATTATTATTGTTAGTCTTCTCTCTGCTCCTTTTCATTCAAAATTTGAGATTTTAAGTTTGTTTGTTTTTCTTAACTTAATTGTTTGTTTGAATGAAATCAAATTTACAAACAAACAAACAAAATTGAAAGCATGTGAACACACTGAAGTCGGAAGAACGACTTCCCAACTCTGAAACTTGGACCATCCGAGGAGCGATGAATGCAGCGAGAAGCTTCAAGCAGGGCGGCTGGGTTTGACTCAAACCTTCAGCCCATTAC
This sequence comes from Labrus mixtus, assembly GCF_963584025.1. Classification (NCBI taxonomy): domain Eukaryota; kingdom Metazoa; phylum Chordata; class Actinopteri; order Labriformes; family Labridae; genus Labrus; species Labrus mixtus. Next base: position 25,985,703 of record NC_083626.1, read on the forward strand.
TCGAATGTCATTCCCAGCTCTCTCCTCCCAGTTTTTCTACCCTATCCACTCTCCTGTCCTGTAAAAAATACATCAACAACACACATGAAGGGCCATAAAACATGAAACACAACACAGTGAATACATCTTAAAGAGCATCATGTGGGAAATCCAGACCATGAGGTCAGAGCTTGTTGATTCCTCCACATCATGTATTATCATATTGTCTTCCTCCCAGGTGCCTACTGTCTGTCTGTGCTGGACTATGACAACACCAAAGGGCTGAATGTGAAGCACTACAAGATCAGGAAGCTGGACAGCGGAGGCTTTTACATCACATCGCGCACACAGTTCAGCAACCTGCAGCAGCTCGTCAACCACTACCGCAGTGAGTTCGTTCACAAAAAACGGTTTCAAGTCGGGTCTTACATCTTGTTTCTTGTAAAGTCAGGAGTTTATTCTGTGACCAGGAGAGGAAGCTGGACTCCTCCTGACCGTAATCTACTTCTTCTTCCTCAGAGCACGCTGACGGCCTCTGTCACAATCTGTCAGACATCTGTCCCGTACTGAAGCCGCAGACTCAGGGCTTAGCCAAGGACGCCTGGGAGATCCCCAGGGAGTCCCTCCGTCTGGACCTCAAGCTTGGACAGGGTTGCTTTGGAGAGGTTTGGATGGGTAAGCTGTGATTTCTTAAAAAAAAAAAAAAAAAAATCCAATCACAACATGAAGAAAACAAAGTGCTTCAGCTTGTATTGTGTTTTTCTGTGGGGAGACATTTTTTTTTTTTTTAATAAGCGTCCACTCTCCAAGAAAAAGGGAACAAACTACGGCACCACCAAAGTGCTTAAAGAAGATCTACTCTCTCCTACTCGTAAAAAAATCAATATATTCTTAAGTGCACTGGATCTCCTCTTCTTTTCTCCTCTGGGCTTTTGTTGCTGTAGCTGTAGGATAAATACTGTAATTCAATGTCCTTGTCAGAACGCATTAACGCTCAGATTCAGTTAGCATAAAAAGAAAATAACCTCAGCTGGTATACGGCGCGCTGTTGTTTTGCTGGCTGCGACCATTTTTAGCTGTTCTTTTATCAGATTATTGCCATTTAATCTACAAGTATAGAGGTTGACGTTTTCATTCATTTAACTGAAAAACATTGCTGCCGGTGTTCTAACAAATAGTGCTACCGTGCAGCTGTGTGCAGTAGATGGAATAAAGGTTTTATTATAGAATATAAAATCATGCTTCCTGTTTCCTTACAGTGCAAATGTAGTAAATTGATATCATCTTATTTTGTTCTGGTAGCGTTACTTTGACAGGTAATATGGATAGAATCTGCTACTGCTTCACACTATGGTAGCATTATTTAACAAGGAAGCAGGTTTTAACAGAACACCGCCATTGATCCATGTGTAGCGGTTTTTGGTTGATTTGGTTCAAGTTGTCTCTTCACTGTTGAGGATTGTCTGAGTTTTGACCCATCAGTTCTTAAATGACTTTCATTGCTCCATTTTTTTTCCGTCAGGAACATGGAACGGTACAACGCGAGTGGCGATAAAGACCCTGAAGCCCGGCACGATGTCCCCCGAAGCGTTCCTCCAGGAGGCTCAGGTCATGAAGAAGCTGAGACACGAGAAGCTGGTTCAGCTCTACGCCGTGGTGTCCGAGGAGCCCATCTACATCGTCACAGAGTACATGGGACAAGGTCGGCGTGGGCCACACTTTCACATGAATAGAGAAGATTTATTGATTTTATCTTGTCTGTTTTAAGTTCACTTAACGGTCCAAAATGTGCGATATCTTCTGAGTTAAATCGTAAACTGACCTCACTTTACAATCAGACATTAAGGAAACATGCTCTGGATTTGTTTGGACCAGAGAAGGTAGGCGGTTTTAAGGTTCCCCCGACACAGCCGTTTTGGACGCCCCTCGGTTTGCCCAGCCGATGTCAAACCAACAGGTGTTGCAGCGATGGAAGCGGGCAAGAGAAGTGGTTCAGATAGAAGTGATTGTACCCGACCTAAAAAGCCTCTGCATGTTTCTAATAAGCTCCACGAGCAGAAACGTGCTCAAACTAGGATCAATATTGGAGATGCTTTTGAAAAATGGAGAGAGGTTAGAACACAGAAAGGTTTACAGACCGATGCAGAGCTGGATAAACACTGAAGCTTCAGAGTCCACCACATGGTGACCTGTGTGAGCATCCACTCTAGAGAGGAGGGGGGGGGCAGCTCTCTACAATGTTTAGAATTTGGACTGCAGTACCCATTTTAAACACTAGGTGTCAGAGTTACATATTGCTCCTTTAATTGTAGATACATTTGAATAGATTTGTTTTAATCAGCTCTTGATATAGACTAAATGAAAGCTTATATGATCGCCTCATCTGTGTTGTACTAACCTGCCGTGTGTGTCCCCGCTAACAGGTAGCTTACTGGACTTCCTGAAAGGGGACATGGGTAAGATGCTCCGCCTCCCCCAGCTGGTGGACATGGCCTCACAGGTCAGCAGAAATGCTTTACCTCCACATCACTTTATTACAGTCAAAAATGACATCTGGGATGTTTTCCTTAGATGTAGACGGGAATCACTAAGCGTTTGTCCCCCCCTCCTCAGATTGCTTCAGGGATGGCGTACGTGGAGAGGATGAACTACGTGCACCGAGACCTCAGGGCTGCTAACATCCTGGTGGGAGATAACCTGGTTTGCAAAGTGGCTGACTTTGGTCTGGCTCGGCTTATTGAGGACAATGAATACACCGCCAGGCAAGGTAAGACCACAGGACTCTCCCTTTTTTGTATCCTTGTAGCATTTGTTTTGTTTCCTTTTCTCAACAAGGTTAGTTACCTGTTTGGCTTTTGACCTCTTGATATCAAATTGAAAGAAGATGATTTGCCAGTGTCCGCTCAGAGTCAGATTCCTGTGAGCCTCTTGATGTGGCATCTGTAGTTAAAAGGTGTTTTCTTCCAGGAAATCGGTGTGATTCATGCTGCTGATGTGATGTGCTGCAATGATCTAATTATAACCATGCTGATAAAATGTTTCCTCTCGCAGGAGCCAAGTTTCCCATCAAGTGGACGGCTCCCGAGGCCGCTCTGTACGGACGCTTCACCATTAAATCTGACGTCTGGTCGTTCGGCGTCCTGCTGACTGAGCTGGCCACTAAAGGCAGAGTGCCGTATCCAGGTGAGGATCTTCTGGTTATACCTTTTTATTTGTTTATTTCTTTTTTAGTCCTAGGCATTAACCTGTGTGTGTCTTTAATCAGGCACGTGATGCTTTTATCAGATACTGAGGTCATATGCCAAAAGTCCAAGAGTCTAGCAGAGTAAACATTAATGAGTCATGAAGCAATCCTGATTCACGTTTTGATTGCATCTCTGCTCTCTCAGGTATGGTGAACAGGGAGGTGTTGGACCAGGTGGAGCGTGGCTACAGGATGCCGTGCCCAGCCGAGTGCCCCGAGTCCATGCACGACCTGATGCTCACCTGCTGGAGGAAAGAGCCCGAGGAGAGGCCCACCTTCGAGTACCTGCAGGGCTTCCTGGAGGATTACTTCACCTCCACGGAGCCCCAGTACCAGCCGGGAGAGAACCTGTAACCCCCCCCCCCCAACTCGACTGTGGGAAACACACATGCATGTTGTCAGTGCATGTGCAAAACTGAGCATGTTGCAGTGCATGGACGAGTGTGTGTGTGCGTGTGTGTGTGTGTGTGTGTGAGGGTTTGTGTGTGTACAGTAAAGCCGACTGCATTCTGGGTACAATCAATAACTCTCTGACATTTTACAAGTGTCAGCGGGACATCAAACCAATCAGCAACTTTCAATCCTTCCACTCTCCAAAGTCACACCCCCCCCCCTCTGAGGGGCCGTTTTGAATGGATCAATGTGGTATTATTATTTTGACTTTATCATACTGTACTTTGTTATTCTGTGCGTCAGACCAACTCCCGACACAGCCAAGCAGGTTTTTCTACCTTCCTCGTGTTAAAAAAGGCGCCCTTAATTATATACACCCCCGTGCACTCATACTATGTTGTTCACCTGACTGTATCCTGTAATGTGCCAGCTTCGATGCTGCAAATAAAACTTAAGACTATAACATAAAGGAACGGTGAAATTTGGGAGAATGATTGTGGGATTTTTTTTTTTCCTGCAGGATGTCTTTTTTTTTTTTTTTTCCTTTACGTTCTTTGGGATACACACATGCTCAGTCCGTCTTCCATTTTTTTTGCCACTTGAGACGATTTTTGGATGCACACAATGATTTTCCAGGAAATGTTGTGGTCGTCTTTTTTTTTTTTTTTTTTTTTTTTTTTTTTTCTCTCTTTCCTTAAAAACCTGGATCAACTGGAATATTTTCAGGTGAGCTTAACCTTTTTTATAACCATGCCTCCTCTTGTGCAACGTTAAGTCTACTTTCCCCGACTGCTGTGAGCTCTTTTTTTTTCCTTTTTTTTTTTGCGACTAACATCAGAGTGTGTGTGTAGTCTTGCAGGCCCCATTTGGATTAATCAGTTTTATCGCTGTGACCAACATACAGCTCGACACAAAGAAGAGAAGAGGCTGTCTCTCTATTTTCTAATCGTGACTTTTCCTACAAAAACAAAAGGCTACTGATCACTGACGCTCCTCTCAGGATTGGAGACGACTTCTGCTGCAAGGACTTTTGTGCCAATACGAGAATCTCTTTTTGTACTCTCTTCTTCTACTGCTGTGTAAAAGTGTATTTTACTACTCTGGACTTTTCTTACAATGCGTTTTTGTAAGCAGAGGTTCTTCTCCCACTGTTTTGAGATCCTGCACCAATCGGGTCACCAGCGCGGCTTCAAGATGCTGATTATTTTCAAAGATTTGAATTAAAATCAGGTGAATCTCCCTTTTTTTTTTTTTTTTTTTTTTGTTGTGTCTCTTTTCAGTTTCTTCTGTTTTAATTAGTTGAGGTGTTTCTATTTTTGGGGCACAATCATACACTGGAAATGTTTCTGTTCTCAGTGAAGATTATACATAAATGATGCTTATGGTTATGCCTTCCTCCAGCCAGTAGGGGGCAGAAAACCTTCCCAGAAAACTGCATATATAGCAATTAAAATTGGCATCTTGAAACGTAATTGTAAATATCCTTCATGCTTATATGTTATTGTATATATCATGTTTATAATTTATTCCTTTTGAAATAACCCAAGTGTTTATTTTTCTTTCACCATCATCATGCAATCTTTAATGTCTATGGTACTTTTCATGGGTTAAATAACATCCGACAATGATGATCTCAATACATATTACAGAAACACTTTAAACTACGAGTATGTTTCTCTGTGCACGTATTTCTGTGAAACTTAAACTTGGTTGTACATTTTCAAAATGACTGACAGCACTGCTCCGTCTCCCCCCCATGAGTCACATTCATTTGGAGCCAGTCCTGTCGTGCCAGATTCTGATCATCCACCAGCGTTACTCCTCCTCATAAATCAATCAGAACCACAAAATGTTTACAGCTTGATAACATTCAAAGCATCTCAATGCTGCTTCAGAGGCTTGGACATTATTAGCAGGAAATCAGTTATCAATCACATGATCAACATGGTGTGTACTTCCAGCGTCTTGTTTCATAAAGCACGGCTGATCGTGGTTAAGCAACTCCGTGCAGAAGACGATGTGAGAGCGATGAATAGAAGACGTTTGACATCCGTGGAGCATCGATGTCCTGTGGACATGGGTTACTCCACGATGAATGCACTCACCTCCTGCGTGGTTGTAGTTTGGTTGTCTGGCATCGTCTCGTCTCACTTGAGCAAAAAATAAGAAAAAGTTGCACAAAAAAGGTCAAAGTGTGTGTATGCAGCCTTGCTTAAAAGCAGAGGACATTTCTTCTTCTGGGGATACTTTGGGTCTTCTTTCTGGCTATGCATATATTTTTTCAAATCTGTGATATTCATACAGTATATTTACTCTTTTCTACTGTATTCAATGGGACTTTTCATATAAATTACTCTTTGTAAAATCCTACTGAATATTGTTTGAAAGTACATTTGAATAAAATTTGTATATTGCCATGTGTATGTTCTGTATTTTTTTTAAAGAACTGAATTTACAGGAAGATATTTAGGACTCATTGAGTTTGTTGTTAAGTGGTTTTAATGAAACAATGATCAAAGGTCACATCACATATAAAAACCTTCCTGTTACTGTTATTATGTAGATTTGTGAGGTGCCCCCCCGAGGGTTTGAATGTTTAGGAGATATTTCCCACATAGTTGCACAGTCTGATGAATGTTGTTAAATAAACCCACAAAAACTGCAGGAACAGAACAGGTGGAAAGTTAGGGCAGGCCAACAGGGCTGGGGATTTCCCACAACCCCGTGAATCGATACAAATGACAATACAGAGGATCAGAGGCGCTGCTTGGGGCCCCTGACAGGTGTGGAGGCCTCTGAGGGCTGACAAACTTAAACCAAAGCAGTGGCTTAAAATGTTCAAATTTTGCAATGCCAGTAGGAAACCTCCCTACGAGGGCCCCATCTGACAGCACTCACTTTCGTTGCCCTGCTCAGCGTTGCTGAAAGTCAACAAAGAAAAAGGAAGTAGAATTATTCGTCTTTTGGGGAGAGGCCCCCCCCCCCCCCCCCCCCCCCCCCCCCAAATCATTTTTGCCTAGGGCCCCATTGTACTCTAGAATCGCCACTGGCCACGATAAGATACATAGCCTACTGGGATATAGGCCTACATTGATTATTTTTTTAATTACTCCTTCTGAACCTTTGTTATCATTTAATATATTCATTTTTCATCAACATCATAAAATTGAACATCTCAAATTGAAGAACCACAGAAATATTTGCCAGTTTTGCTCGATGAAGGAAGATTAATACGTAAATTTAAACAATTCTATGTTAATTAAATCATTGAAAAGTCATTTTCAAGTCACGTTTCAGCTTAAATTATTATTATTATAATATTTTATCACAGCCTGTGATCAACATGGAGCAGCGGGGTCTTTGTGGACCACGGAAACAATGAGGAAGTAAAGATCATGAGAACAAAAGACGGTGAGCAGATCACTTTGAAAAAAAAATTAACTTTTAAATGTAAATAAAATGATCATTATCGTTATCTTAACGGCGTTATTGTTGTTTTTTTAAATAAGAGAACAATTGAATGTCATCAATTATTCCTGCATGATGCCCTCGGGACAGCCTTTTATCACACACACACGCGCGCGCACGCACGCACGCACGCACACACACACACACACACACACACACACACACACACAGACACACACACACACACACACACACACACACACACACACACACACACACACACACACACACACACACACACACACACACACACACACCTACCCAGCCCTTTCATGTCCTGTCGTCACGTGCGCCGGTGCTCGCGCTGACTAGCCTATTCAGCTTTTACCAGGAAGTCCCGGATGAGGCTCTCTGCTCGTCCCGTGTGAGCGCCCGTGGCAGGTGAGCCAACGTGCACTCGTTTACCTGTAAACAAAAGACAAACAAAACATGGAAACGACACAGGGGACGCAGTTTCACAGATTCCCGCTTCAGACACGACTTCAGAGCAGGTAATGAAACTTCAGGAGGGTTTCAGTGAGTCGTCAGCGTTCACAGGAGATACATTTGTAACGTAGCTGAGATTGTCATTGTGCGGGACGCTCTTTTGATATGATGTAAGTAGTCTTTTAAGTTTTTAAAGGTTTTTTTTTATCGATGAATAATACAGCATAGTGATGTCAGTGTCGTTTTTTCAGCTCATTTTACTGTTAAATACACAAACAAATTGATGTGTTGTAGTCATTAACCTCCTTGTATGGATGTGTATGTACTGTATGTGGTGTTTTCTTTGTCCACATATGTTAGCTCTCACACTGTAGCATCTGTTCTTTTTAAATCAGGCTGCTTGCACTTAGTACAACATGTTTGAACAGTACCATTCAGAGACACACCTTCCCGTTCATTTATCAGCTTTCATTGTGAACAAACACATGTTAAAGGTTACATGTCAATGCCTCACTGAAAACCCCTCTCTGTTTTAAACCTCCAGTCCAGGAAATGAATGACACCCCTTTCTCTTCATTCTCCCATCTGTTTTCTCTCTCTCTGCCAGACTGAAGATCAGATCCTGATCCATCACCCTGATACTCACACTGTTGTCACACACAGCGCGGCGGAGCTTACACATGTAATAAGGTGGGTCAATCCGACCCAAATCCAATCCACCGAGACTGAGGGGAATCAGGTCAATTCACCTTTATACCCAGGTTGCATCTGTCTGATCTTGTTCGCCGCATTCCTGCTTACACTCGCCTCTTCTGTTTGAATTGCTTAACACGAGTCAGATGCTTGTGACTGTGTGTGTCGGTCGGTGTGTGTGTGTTTCTACCTTTGCCACAGATGACCCTTCATTTCATTCAGCATGACCCCTTTCTCTAACTATATTTAGCAGAGTCACAAGAAGGTGTTTTTTTTTTAACCATGGGAGACTAGTTTGAGCTTTCTTCTAGTAAAACTGTACATGTCTTAGGCTGGTTGAAAACAGAAAAAAAAATTAGCACAGAGTATAAATAAAGCTGCCTTTTGGGAATAAGATCAAAGTTTCAAGATGATTCTTTTGAGTTATTTTTAGTTTTTGACAGGTTTTCTTGTCTCCGCAGGCCGTTTCTGTTCTTGGTAAACGTTTGTTTCTCTGGTAGGAAACTGGCTCCATTTTGCAGCCTGCAGTAACAGGAGACTTTTACCACCATGCAATCTTGTTTAATCATGTTAGACCAAAGGTAACACTGCCAGATTGTGCATGTCTGAAGGTGGATTTTTGCTTTTGCTTGTAGGGTCCAAACGGCAAACGAATAGAGAAACAAAAGAAAAGTGTAAATTACATGGATTTTAATTTAATCTATCCTACCAACATTTTGTCTTTTCAGTGCATGTGCACGCTCAGCAGAAATATCAGTTGCATTAAAGCTCAGTTTGGATCTAAGCAGGCTTATCTAACACCTCCATAATTGTTTGCATTTGGATTTATTGCTGGTAGAAGCTTGTTTCAGCGATTGACACCATGTGTTACAGAGCAAAAATGGCAGGAAATGAAAAAACAAGAAGGTCTTGTAGCTCCTTGATATGTTTTCTCAAAAGTTGCGTCATCATGATGTTTTTGGTAAATGGTAAAATGTGATGGAGTCATGTTGGTGATACAGTTTCCATCAGGTTGAGACTCAAAACACACACAGTCATGTACAGTCCTGCACACACATGTTGTGCAGATCTCTGACTTTAATTACAGCCCGTGTGTGACTCAGGTGGTGCACAAGGGGCTGCAGAATTAGCAGCAGAGAGGAGGTGCTGTGAAGTAAACCTTATCATCAGGAAGTGATGCATGCATGTTAGTTACAGGAAATGTCACCGCAGCTTACTGTTGTTCTGCTGAAGTGTGAAACAGTCTCTGTGCCCTGTACTGTAAGGTCTGTGCTTTTACTGTTTGACTTCTATGTTGACATATAAGATTAGCATTCTGACTCTGGTGCCGTTGTGTTTTTTTTTTAAATAACTCACCTTTAGTAAACGTTGATACAGCAGGGTGAAAATTTGAGTGATGAGCTGAATTTTTAATCTATATTTTATTGTTTGAAGTTATTTTGGGGTCTTGTTTGCCTTTTATTGGAGAGGACAGCTGAAGAGAGACAGGAAATGATGGGAAGAGAGAGTGGGGGGGATGACATGGAGCAAAGGGCAGAGGTCGGATTCGAACCCACGACCGCTGCCTTAGCCTCTGTACAGTACATGGGGGCGCTCAACATGACCGCAAGTCTATTGCCAAATATTTCTATCATCTGTCTCTGATGCTTTATGGATCAAATTATAGTAAGGGACATATTCCGATTATTTTCAGATTCTCAGAACTGCTTGTTGATGTGATTGGTCGAACAAAAAACAGTGTTTAGTTACTTTGAAATACATACTGTACATACTGTACTAGGGGTGGGAATCGATGGTTACTCACGATACAATACAATATGATAGCAGATAAGCAAAACATGGCCTAAGATAATTATATCACGATACTGCAATTCTACAATAATCTAGAAGTTGCACAACATTCATATAATGATCAAAACATCAAACACATTTGGTGTCAGTCTCACCTGTTATGACAATTCACCCTTTAATTTCTTATCTCAGCTGTCCAACATTATCCTGCTTTCTTCTTCTTCTTCTATCCCGCTGTTAGCTGCTTCTTTGGCCAATTACCTTTCTTTCACATCGCCCTCATTCCCTCATTCATGTCATAAGTGACATTAAAGATAAAGATAAGATAAAGATTAACTTTATTGATCCCCCATGGGGGACATTTTTTTTTGTCACAACAGCTCAAGAAACAGGAAACAGGAATATAATTATCAAAAATAACAAGTTAACACAAGTTAACAAGTTAAAAATCAATCAAACATATGTACGTCAGTTAAATAAAGGGAGAAAAACTACAATAATAGAATAATACAAGTTATGTAGTTATGAGTCATGAAGCAGTGAGGGGATGAGCTAAATGTTCAGGGAAATCTGTTTGGATTGCAACATTTAGGAAAAGAAAAGAACTAAAGTATAGATAGTAATCCTGATTTGATAATTGTATCACACAAGACAGGACAAAGATATTATGCAATATTGTTATTCTGCCCCTCATACATCAACAGAGCACAAACATTTTTGTTAATATCTGATGTTATTATTCAACTATATCACCAGGCCCTAGGTCGTTTTTCTTGTTAAGTGGAGGTGATAAACACACAGTAGTCATTCCAGCCCAGAGACATGGAAAAAGTTGGATTCCCCCTTTGTGTCTCCGCCGTATGTTTCCATTTATCCGTGTGCTGTTTCATACTGAAACTAATGACAAGTACACGTCCTGAGGCGGCATGAGAGTGACACATGAGCTGCTGTGGGCGGGCTGCAGAGCTGTGCAGTTGTAAAGAAAGAAAAAAAAAAAAAAACCACAGTGAGGAAGTAAGTAATGACTCAGCCGCCCAGGTGACACATAAATAAACATCTGGACTATAATTAGCAGAACTTGAGGAGGAGCGTTTGTCTGGCACAGAGGGAAGGAGACCACTACCAGGACTCTGTAACCCCTTTGATCATTTGCAGTAAACCTCTCGCCAGAGCCAAGTCATTTCCAGGTAGGAAACTCATGATATAGCCTCTTCCTTCACAGATAACCAGCAAACCCAGTGACCAGAACGCCGGCTCCTCCACCATCATCATCATCCTCCAGCATGGCGAGCCAGGACCCGGTCAACTCTTCACACGCCACCTTTGACCTCTTCATTCAGGCGCAGACCTGTAAGGACGTGAAGCAGCACTTTGCGGAGCTCTGCAAGCAGCTGGACATCAACCCTATAGATTTCAAGAGCTTTTACAGCAAGTTGAAGGAGCGACTGAACTACTGGAAGGCCAAAGACCTGTGGAAGAAGCTGGACAAAAGAGCGGTTCACCAGGAGTACCAGCAAGGGAAGGCGTGCGCCAAAAACAAGGTACTGGAAACCTGTCGGCCTCTTCTGTGTGATCTATTTTAAAGAGACTTGGAGGTTCTTTTTGAGTAGAACATATTTTACATACTGTCGCTAACAGGGCTGTTTAACCGGGATACAGAACCACTGTGAGATGACTTTGACAGTTTCTTAATGTGTGAAGAAAAGTGGCACTGATCACTTCGGCATCACAATGTTTATTTCCTCTAAATTCATGATGTGATATTCATGCGGCCTGTGACAAACCAACATGTCACCTTGTGTCACAAGAACAAGATCTGTAGGATTCCAAATGAAATGATTCACATGGCAAAAATCAAACTTTTTTAATGAAAATTAGATGAAAAATCTTCTTTTTCTGTTTTGATTAGACATCATAACTATTTTAAGCATTTAAGTTAAATGACCTTTCTTCCTGTCCTGGCTCTTGCTGTCCATCGGTCTACATGGTTGAGTTGTTGGGGGTCAGAAGTGGCCATGTGGTAGGGTAGGTAGTGTCAGTGTTGTCACATCAACACAGCCTCGGTCTGTTGAAGGTGGCAATGCTGTTATTGTTGTGGTCGCAACTAAGTGGCCAAAGGGAAGGTTATGTAACTCATGAGTCACGCATAGGGGCTTACCAGGGATGAGGGATGTTTTCAATGAGTGGTGCTTATCCTTAGATTAGGGCACCAGTACTTTGTCCATTCATCCATCCATTATTTGTCCCACTCGGGGGTCGCGGGTGGTTTGGAAGCCGATCCCAGAGTACACCCTGGATTGTTGGCTAGTCGATCACAGGGCTTAAGTACCTTGTGATTATTTCAAATTCCTTTATTTGTTTAGATTATTAGTGTAGTTTTTGTTTGGTGTGTCAGCTTATTCTTAAATCCTTTTGTAATGATAATTTCATAAATTAGTTTTAACTACCTGCAATTAGACATAGTGTTTGTTTTTGTTGCTATCCATGAGTTTTATTATTAAATGTATATAATGGTACACAGCCCCTTTAAAGCGCCAGTTTTAAGTTACATTTGTTTGGGCGATTTTTGCCTTTATTCGATAGGACAGTTGAAGAGAGACAGGAAATGTTGGGAGGAGAGAGAGTAGGGGATGACATGCAGCAAAGAGCAGAGGTCGGAATCAAACCCCCGATCGCTGCGAAGAGGTTTATAGCCTTTGTACATGGGGCGTGCAACATCCACTAGGCCATCGTTGCCCCAATAACTCCAGTTTAAAAACTACAAAAATATCAGTTTGAGTCGTATGAACCGGCCTTTCACCAAACGACCGCTGGGATCGGCTTCATTCTGTGTAATGTTTAAACCTCTGACCGCTCCAAGGCTTTCCAGTAAATTCCAAAATCATACTTGTTAGCCCCTCCAGGCTTGAAGCTAAAAATAACAATGCTTTGCCCCGTAGAGTTACAACATTTTATTTCCCGTCACTGTCCGGCCTGATCATCCCTGCTGTGACTGTGTGTCTTCCTCCTCCTCTCTCTTTCTGTAGTGCCTCGTGTTGGGCGCTGGACCATGTGGGCTGAGGACGGCCATCGAGCTGTCCCTGCTGGGGGCTCAGGTGGTGGTGTTGGAAAAGAGAGAGTCCTTCTCCAGGAACAACGTGCTCCACCTTTGGCCCTACACCATCTGCGACCTCCGCGGGCTCGGAGCGAAGAAGTTCTACGGGAAATTCTGCACCGGGTCTCTGGATCACATCAGTGAGTGACTTCTGGCTGAGTTTTTAAATGCTCTTTTGAACAACTAAAAATGAACTCAACCAAAAATCTTAGACTCATATTTGAAACGTTTATTTTTGTGGCTGCAAAAGGAGCTGCATGAAGTTTGATAAATTGCCTCGAGTGACATCACTTGGGTCGATGTTTGCTGGTGCAGAAGACTACATTTGAAAATCTTGGGAATGTGGAGTCATGATGCATTTTGGGTAATTTAGTAACCTTGTTTTAATTATAAAACTCAAGATTAGTCAGACTAAGTGAGATATTTGTCTTGGGCTCTTCACCCATGCTGCAGCCATAAAAAGACAACAATCAACATTGTTGATATCTGCCAATATATCTGTATCTGATTTTTGCCTCCCTAATATCGATGGCGGTACTGGACCCAAAGATCCCATACCGGTCTGGCCTAGTATATTTAAACTGTCTGCACTTATTTATGAATTTCCTATTTGTGAACTTCTGTACTATGTCACGACTTTGCTTCTCATTCTTCCTGTGTTGGAGAGAGACTGAGCACACAAGATTTCATTATTACTGCTGCTTCACTGTAACCGCAGTGAAAAAGACAAAAGAACTTGAACTTACTCGTTCTTACTTCCCGTATTCATGACTGGCTGTACATCTTTGTTATCTAACACACACACACACACACACTTCCAATGCAATATACATGTGTGTGTTTCCAGGCATCCGTCAGCTGCAGCTCATTCTTTTGAAAGTGTCACTTCTCCTCGGGGTGGAGGTTCACACCGGAGTGGAGTTTCGGGGCTTGATTGAGCCCTCAGGAGACAATGGTACTTAACATTTCTCAACCTGCACTTTGTCATCACCATCAGCTGTTGTTTTGTAAACGTATAATATTTAAGAAGAAAAAAATATGCAAAGCAGTCGAGTTGTTATGAAACATGCAGGGGCGGTTCTGTGTTCATGAAAGTTTGATGTGTTTCTGACAGGGTGGATGGCAAAGCTGCAGCCCGGGTCTCATCCCGCCGCAAACTTCCAGTTTGACGTCTTCATCTCTGCTGGAGGAGGCAGGTTTGTCCCTGATGGTGAGACAAACACGCATGAACTGTTGAATCACTTCTCTTGCAAATGTTGTAATACGGGACGCAACAGCTGCGTGCATGGCATTATGCAATGCCTGGTTGTTACACATAATCAAAAAACGTCCTACAGCAGCCATGTTTAAAAAAAGTGAGCTTTCCTCAGCCCTAGTTTCCTCTCTCCTTAAAACATCAGGATTCAAGCACAAAGAGCTGAGAGGAAAACTGGCAATCGGCATCACAACCAACTTCATCAACAGAAACACGGCAGCGGAGGCTCAGGTCGCAGAGATCAGCGGGGTGGCTCGCATCTACAACCAGAAGTTCTTCCAAGAGCTGCTCACTCAGACGGGTAGGGGCTCTATAAATATTGGACATCACTGCTGTTACTTCACCCAGTGGTTCGTCAACCGCCTATAAAGCCACAAGTTCTTCATTTTCTGACATTATTATGCTGGTTTTCTGGAGCCAGAAGTTACAAAATTCTGACTAATTGTTGGTGATGATGAGGAGGGAGTGGTCTGCAAATTCATAGTTGGCCAGTCCGAGCCTGTTGCTAACAAGTTAGCACAATATAAGTTCATACACAATATGAGATTAAATGTGTGGTAGCGTCTGAAACTAGTGTACTTGCCAATTGCTCATCTCCTCTCCCCAGTGGAAGAGTGAGAAGCAGGTGACCAAGTAGCTTCTAATGACCAGCCGTCCCATCACCATGGCCTCCTGCTCTCTTCCTGCAGTAAATTTCCACGCACCTGATGCAACACAAAAAATCAATGTGTGACGAACACTTTCTGAGCCAGGCAGCAAAACATGCCGATTAGTGTTCACGTCAAAAGTAAGTTAATGCTGAAATGTCACCCGCCGTGAAACTTGAGCACAGACTTCTGGGATGATCTTTGGATAAACTTTTAAAAACCAACGCTGCAAACCGTATTTGCATGAAACATGAGACAGCACAAACAAGGCCGATACGTTAAGTTCACTTGAGGTGACACCTAGCAGCACCTACCTGTCACTCAAAGTGGCCACATGTCTTCTTGTAGTTGAAACAGGTTTGTTTTGAGTTCAGTTGAAATGTAAAGAAATGTTCTAGAAGCAAAGAAACCTGTTTCTCTGTACCAGGCTGTATTCATTTTTACTTAACGGGCTTAATGGGGATGGACTCTCTTGTGCAGCTGGCCTCAAGTGGCCACTCGAGGAACTGCAGATTTAGTTATTCTCGTATTCACGCGTAGTTTTTTCAGCCATGGAGGTTCAGCCATTTGTGGGCGGCTGTGGCTCAGAGTTGTCGTCTCTCAACCAGAAGGTCGGTGGGTTAAATCCCCAGCTCCTGCAGCTACATGTCCGATGTGTCCTTGAGCAAGACACTTAACCCTGATTTGCTCCCGCTGCTTCGTCGGCTGCATATGAATGCGCATGAATGGCATTAGTTACTCCTGATGGTCACTTTACATAGCAACCACTAGCATCAGTCTGTGAATGTGTAAGTGTGACATGCGGTGTAAAAATAGAATTTAGCTTTGAATAGTCAGAAGACTAGAAAAGCACAAGCTCAAGTCCATTTACCATGTGGTCGGAACCCTTATTACATCCAGAGTCGTGTTAAACTGTTTGAAAGAGGAAGACTTTCTTTTCAGTGAAGCAGCTTTTTTTTTTTCTCTATTTCAGTTTTCTGTTTAAATATTGAAGCAAGAAAAAGAGGAAATCAGTTGCTTTGCATAACGGGAGAGAGCATGAATTATGAAGTGGAGTCACAGAACCGTCACATTCCTAATAAGAACATGAGCTCATTTTTTAAAATTATTTTATTGCTCTCCTGTTGTGCCTCGCTTGAAAGACGCCCCCCTAAAGGCACGAGTTGAATGTTCACACTGTCAGGTCGGGTTCAATGTGAGGTGTTAAAAAAAACCCAAAAAACATCCGTGCTCTGGTGCTAAGTTTAATTTCTTGCGACAGTATCAACCCTGATGAAGCCGAGCCTTCACTTCCGACCTCCTCTGCATGTTCTGCACCTCGGTTTGCAGCAAACATTACAGACATTGTGTG
The DNA here is from genome assembly GCF_963584025.1 of Labrus mixtus. Taxonomy (NCBI): domain Eukaryota; kingdom Metazoa; phylum Chordata; class Actinopteri; order Labriformes; family Labridae; genus Labrus; species Labrus mixtus. The sequence goes on from NC_083626.1 coordinate 26,002,044, forward strand.
AATCACTTGATTGCTCCCACCTCCTGACCTTCTTGCGACTCTGTATGCTCACCCACACTCTAATTGAAAATGCATTAGCATACAGGTTAATGACAGAGAGAGGAAAACGCTCTTAAATAGAAAAATGCCCTTTCTGAATCCGTCATTCTCTTACACTGCTCGCCCTCTCTCTCTCTCTCTCTCTCCCTCCTCTCCATCATCTATTCCAGGTATTGATCTGGAAAATATTGTCTACTACAAGGACGACACCCACTACTTTGTCATGACTGCCAAGAAGAAGAGCTTGCTGAAGAAGGGGGTCATTAAACAGGTGGGAACAACACATCCATTACCAAGAAAAAGTGTGATTCTTATTGGCAGCTGCTGCAATCCCTGGACGATTAAGGGAAAAAAGAAACAAACCAGATTGATGAAACGGGTGCTGTCAATCATTCCCGTCTTTTTCCCGCAGCCTGGCCTATTAGCTCCAGCAGTCACCTGGAGTAGAAGAAGTGTCATGACTCATCACATCTCTCGCTCTGTCTCTCTGCAGGACTTCAGCGATGCGGACGAGCTGCTGGCTCCCGCCAACGTTGATTTCGAGGCTCTGTGTCGATACGCGCAGGACGCCGCCTGCTTCTCCACAGGCGGCAAACTGCCTGACATCCAGTTCGCTAAGAACCCGTCGGGTCAGCCGGACGTGGCCATGTTCGACTTCACCTGCATGCACCGGGCCGAGAACGCCTCTCTGGTCAGGGAGAGGAGGGGGAAGAAGTTGCTGATGGGTCTGGTTGGAGATTGCCTGGTGGAGGTAAAAACAATGAGGCCTCTTGGTGTTTGAATTCAATTTGGTCATCATGCTAAATATTTAGGAAGGTAAATGTCATTGTTAGCATTGTCTTTAACATTCTGAAGTTAGCATTATTCTAACCGTAGCCTCTCATAGCCGCCAGCCGTGGAGTCTTCCTCTTGTTTACATGTGATTGGGAGTGTTTTGAAATTTGAGCAGAGTTTGAAATGCTGGGCAGCTGCTTGTTTTTCCGTCCCATAAGTTTTAATCTGCCTCATATTGTGATACTCACTCGCCGTATGAAATGTTTCTGCTCCACTTCCTGGTGATTGTGAGAGCGTCTTAATGCGCTAAAGCCACTTTTTCTCTGTTCTCTGTCGTGTGCAGCCTTTCTGGCCTCTGGGCACGGGGATCGCTCGAGGGTTTTTAGCGGCTTTCGACACAGCGTGGATGGTGAGGAGCTGGGGCATGGGGGTCTCGCATCTCAAGGTCCTGGCTGAGCGGTGAGTCAACGTCATAAAAATGCAAAACAGCATTAAAGACAAAGAAAGAAAGAGCATTTCATCTTAACATGATGAGCCACATCCTGCAGAAAACCATGGAGTTCATTCATGATGCAACTACATCCTGTTTCTTCACTACCTGCTGTAGACAGTTTGCTGATTCAGTGAACTTCTGCAATTGTTTTTGAAAAGAAAAAGTGTTACATACTGTTTCTAAAATATACACGATAAACTACATTTATCAATCAGTATCAGAATCTGGTTTTATTGCCAAGTACATTTACACATACAAGGAATTTGACTTGGTGTATTGGTGCTAAACAATTAACAAGGAAATAAAGAAGAACTATCAACAACTTAAATAATACAGAATAAGAAGCTATTACAATATAAATAGAATTTAAAAATGTAAAATATTAAAAATAAAAAACACAAAAGGTGCACTGTAGGAGCTGTGCAGTGGACTATGAGAAAAAATCTTACAGTGTATGTAACCTACTCACAGAGTGCATGTAAGGAAAATAAAGTCCAGTGGGCGTTAATGTAACGCAATCGAAATAAGAACAAGAGGAGGTTTCAGGATCAGCTGAAATAAAAACCTGCACTTTATGTTGACTCTACTGCAGTTTGAATTTGCTCTTATTGCTCTGTTACGTCATACTGTAAGCACAATATCCTCCTGTAATCATGTATATTTAATTATTTTAAAATACTCATATTCTTTTATTTACTCTGTATTTTGATCTTCTATTTATTGAAGAAGTGTTGTAGTCAAGACTTAGCGGGACCAGAGTGCTCTGAGACCGAGAGAACAAAGACATTTAGGGATCGAGACCGAGTCAAGACCAAGACCAATGCAGGGAGAGACCCTGACAAGACCAAGACCATTAATATCACAGAAAAATCATCATCTCGTGTGCAGCGGGCGTGTCACTCACTTAGATCGTAACACCGGGAAGGTTGCGGCCGTAACCGGGGGATAAAAATGAAACTACAAATAAATTAATTAATTTAAGTTATTTGTTCTTTTAGAAAGAGAAATGTTCCTTCTAATAGTCTATCAGTTGTGGTCTTGACCGCTCTTGATTCAAAATCCGGAGTCCGCCCAGTCTGAGATCGAGACAAGACCAATTTGGAGTACTACAACACTATATTGAAGCATGTTGTTTTTTATCTCTCCTTGAATGTTTATTTGATTTGTGGAAAGCACATTAAGGGGTCTTTATGTAGGAAATGCGTTTTATAAATAAATCTGCCTTGCCTTTTTTTAAGGATTCAAACATCACTAAAATAAATAGATTTCCTTGATTAATGTAAAAATGCACGAAGTCGTCAGTTGGCCTGTGGATAGTCTAATCAGCAACACGTCCCAGCTTGAGATGATAAGTGAGAAATAGAGTGTGTGGATGCATATTTTTAGAACTAATTCAGCATGACTCCTTTATGTGATGAGAATAAAACAACGAGGCTTCAACATGAGTCCATTTGGAGCTTTTGAAATTTAAAAGACAAACGTAGACGGAATATTAAGGCCACATTAAAGAAAAAAAGTCTAAAAATGTCAAGATTGAAGTCGTAAAATAACCAGGAGGAAGATTTTAAATCCGTGAATCAATTTAAATGAGGCGATGGTTAAAATGATTATTCTGAAAGGTTGCATCAGAAGAGCAGTCTGAGCGAAAAACGATGAAAGGAGAACCCTCAAAGACATTTCATCTGCCACAAAAGATACAGTTTCCTTCAAGTCAGTGTGGTTCTCTCTGCGGAAAAGCTCCAGTTTCTTGCAGTGTCTTTTCAGGGTTTTGATAATTCTGACAATGAGATGCTGTTGTGCCAAAAGAATGTGTAGTTTCATATCTGCATACATCGTAAATACTCCTTGGTATAAAAGTCTTTGAGAATGATCAGACTGTGATATATGTTGTGGTGATCCTGAAGAGAAAATGGAATGAAATGTGGAGAACCTGGTTATTTTAACGATCTTAACCGTGGTCCTTTTTTTTTTAAATCAAACATTGAAATAAGAGGAGGGACCTGCACACTAGTTTAATGCCAGACAGCGTCTTTTTCACGTTAAAGAGTTCTGTCTCCGTTCAAAGTGAAAGTCAGAAAAACATGCGTCAATCTTTTTTATTTTTACATTTCTGGGGTTTTTTTTATGCGTCTGTACGTTTTTTTACACGTTGACTCATTTACAGAATCTCATTTCTAAACTTCTGTGTTTCATTTCTTCTTAAATGTGCAGAGAGAGTACCTACCAGGTCCTCTCCCAGACTACACCAGAAAACACCAGCAAGAACTACGCCGCTTACACCATCGACCCCAAAACACGCTACACCAGAGTCAACATGTCCTCCATCCACAGCAACCAGGTCATCCGTCATCCTTTATTTACTCAACACAGACTGAGATCGGAGTTACTTTAATCAGACACACAGACTACAGTCTAGTAGATAGTGTTGTAGTCAAGGCCACACTGACCGAGACCAAGACATACCCGAGACCAGAGTGCTCCGAGACCAAGACCAAGACATTTAGGGGTCGAGATCGAGACCAGACCAAGACATTTAGGGTTCGAGACCGAGTCAAGACCAAGACATTTAGGGGTCGAGATCGAGACCGAGATCAAGACATTTAGGGTTCGAGACCGAGTCAAGACCAAGACATTTAGGGTTCGAGATCGAGACCGAGACCAAGACATTTAGGGTCGAGATCGAGTCAAGACCAAGACATTTAGGGGTCGAGATCGAGACTGAGATCAAGACATTTAGGGTTCGAGACCGAGACCAGACCAAGACATTTAGGGGTCGAGATCGAGACCGAGACCAAGACATTTAGGGTCGAGATCGAGTCAAGACCAAGACATTTAGGGGTCGAGATCGAGTCAAGACCAAGACATTTAGGGTCGAGATCGAGTCAAGACCAAGACCAGGGCATGGCAAGACCGAGACCAGACTAAGACATTTAGGGTCGAGATCGAACCAAGACCATGGCAGGGCAGGGCAAGACCGAGACCAGACCAAGAAATTTAGGGATCAAGGCCGAGTCAAGACCAAGACGTTTAGGGGTCGAGATCGAGTCAAGACCAAGACCAGGGCAGGGCGAGACCGAGACCAGACCAAGACATTTAGGGTCGAGACCGAGTGGAAACCAAGACCAAGACCATAAATATCACTAAAAAATGATCAACTTGTCTGCACGGGGCGTTTCACTTAAACCGTGACACCGGGAGGGGGATAAAAAGACACGTTTCCCTTCTAATCACAGTGAGGAAAAATCGCCTTTCAGTGGTGGTCTTGATTTAATAACCCAGAGTCCGCCCAGTCTGAGACCGAGTCAAGAACGGGTAAAAATCATTTTGAGTGAGACCGACTTCGAGTACTGCAACACTACTAGTAGACACAGTCATATGCATAAAAAAAACACAGCAGAACGTACAGTCCTGTCTAATAACATGATATAAATCCCTAGAGCAGTTGTGCTTTTTTGCACCACTGAATTGGCACAAATGAATCTGAGGCAAAATGAAGGCAAGCTTGATTTTCATCTGACTGCATGATGCCTTTTTTTTTCTTATTTATTGTGATAAATTCAGAATGCTTGATGTGTTTATCGCAATAATGAAGAAGTGGTAATTAATAGTGTGGCCCTTTATAGAAGGAGATTTTGATTCTCAGAGAAGTATGGTTTTTATGAGGGAATTGTTTACATTGAATTAAGTGTAATAGACAATATAAATGTTATTTTTAATGTTGTCTGATGGACTCATGGAGCTAGTAGAAGAATAAGTTAGTCCATGAATGTCAGGCTTATCTACCTGTCCCTTTTTGTAGGTTCAGCACCTGTATGACGTGGACAAATTCAACCCCTCTATCAAGAAACTGAAGAGTAACCCGTCTCCCATGCGTCAAGGTCAGATCTTTTATGATTACTCTGTTAGTCTTTATCTTTTCTATTCAGCTGTGTTGAGCTAAGGAGGAATCATTCTGTCACTTTGTGGACACTGACACATCATAAAAATATAATCCGCCATGTTTAGATATCGGAGACGGACGTGTTTTTTATGACAACCAGGAAACCACAAAGTTCTCTTGTATGTGTCTTCTCTTAGATTCAGTCAGCGGTTTTGAAGAGTTGTTGAAATGGTGCCAGATACAGACGGCGGGTTACAAGAACGTGAATGTGAAAGATTTCACTCAATCCTGGAGGTCTGGACTGGCTCTGTGTGCTATGATCCACCACTTCAGACCTGAGCTCCTGTAAGTGTCTCACCTGAACTCAGCTTTGTTTTTATCTGACAACACGGCTAATGTTTGGAGTCATAAAAAGAATCAAGATGAATCAATAAAATGATTTTAAAAAATGTGGAAAGAAGGGGCACAGATGGCCTCTCTTCCCTGATTTCCTGTCTTTTTAAAAAAGGCATAAAGGCCCAAAAACAAATCCTAATAAAAAGTGGCAATATAAAAAAGTATGAATGACACAATAAACAACTGAACAACAAGCAAAGATTTGATGGAATCACCACCATCATCAAACCCCCTCAATGATTCATCCTGTTGAGTAATCTCTCATATTTGTTTCCTCCACAGCGACATGTCCTCTCTGGACGAGTCCAGCGCTGTTCACAACAACCAGCTGGCCTTCAGAGTCTTGGAGAAGGAGCTGGGCATCCCTCCTGTGATGTCTGCTGGCGATTTAGCAAACAGCGGACAGATAGACACGTTATCCATGGTCTGCTACCTCACACAGGTCAAAAAAGCCTTCACTGATCCCAGGAAAGGTAAGAGTTATGGCTATGTTGGACTTTTATATTGAAAAGGCAAATTACCAAAATAAAGGCAGGCAATATATTCACATAAAGTGCTTTTTCTAGACTTTTATAAACATGTTGATGCAAACTCAGTCCCACATATGCAATGTACATAACAATGTGTCCTTCCACTTAAGCTGTCTAATTGTATCTGTAAGCGCTAGCCTCCTGGCTAACATTAGCTTCCTCTGGGCCCGCTTACTTCAGTTACATTACACACAAAAAAACCCATTCATATCATTTTAAGAAGAGGGGGGGGGGGCTACACTTTACTGGAGCAACAATAAATAAAATGTGTGTTTTTGTTACTTTAAGAGGTAATGGTGAGTATATTGGTGTGCTACTTGTCCCCAGAAAGCTGTCCCCTTTATCCCCCTTTATGGGCCGCCTTGCAAGTAGACTCAGAGTTCAGGGGGATTTGAGTCTTGAATACTTTATATTATTATATTATTTTGTGAACGCCGACATTAGAATACAAACTCAGTTTAGGAAAATCACAGAATATATGAACAGGATTTGCCTGAATTGAGCCACGTCGTCTGCAACATGAATGATTTGCAGAGTTCTCTTCCTGCTATTCCTTTAAAGAGCCCATATTATGCGTTTTTTGGGGTTCGTATATTTAATCTATGTACCTACTTTTGTACGTTCACAATAGCTAAAGTCTGAAAAAAGTGTCTGTTTTCATGTACTGCTCCTCCTTGCTCCCTCTCCGCTCTGAGTCCGTCAGCTACGCTCTGTTGAGCCCACACTGTTAGACCCCACGTGGGCCAAGTCTGCTCTGATTGGTCTGCCGATCCGCTCTGTCGTTATTGGTCAGTTGCTCAGCGCGCTTCTCGGAAATTTCAACATGAGCTGCAGGGCCACAACGAGCCAATGGGCTTAGATCAGTGATCTCACACTGACAATGACGCCGCACTGACACATTTTTATGGAGGGGGGCTAGAACCGAGCGTTACATGCGGCTAATGCTACAGCTAACAGGAGGAGGTAGGAGAAGCCGCGTTTCTGCGGACTTTTAATTTTTGCACATAGATGTTCCTAAACATGCACAGGACACTTGGAAAACACACTAAAGAGCATATAAAACCAGAAAAAGTATAATATGGGACCTTTAAAACGATAGTCTTTAAAAAATCTATGTATTGGGGATTTTTCTGTTCTGTTTGTCCTATTTCTATGTTAATTTTTTTAACACCAGAACTCAAAGACACATTTCTTCCTGCTGATCCTTTCTGGTTTTTATTATGATGCATTTTTTTTTTTTTTTAAAGGGGGGGAAAGAAAATGATCCAAAGGCCAAAAAAGTACTCTGCAACCAATCACAGTCATTTTGTAATTGATCTATGGATTAATACTTCAAATGTGATTTTATCTTCTGATATATTTTTGCTAATAGTGCCAGCAGCATCAATGTTACATAACTCTGTTGCTAAGACACCGCTCAGCATTAGCATCACCTTAAAAGGGTCAGGTGTCCTCCCACTGAAATCTGTTCAGTGTTGAGAAGTGATCAAACCGCTGCTGTCTCTTTAAGAGCTGATTACCCAGAATTCATTGGGCTTAAGTGGCTAGTGCTGTGCTCAGAGCCAGCCTGTACTGGTGCTGCTGCTGCTGCTGCTGCTGCTGCTGCTCTCCTGCACTAAACCAGCAGGCAGAGCAAAACAGGCACGGTGTGAACCAGGCTTACCTGAAGGAGAGATCTACCATTCCTGCACTGAAAGAGGATTTTCTCCCGGCTCGTTGCAGCAGAGGTATTTTTTACAGCAGGAGGAGTTTGAATGAGAAGCCTAAGATTTGGAGGCAGTGAATGAGCTGAAGTGGGTGTGATGATGTACGCTCTCGCTCTCTCTCTCTCTCTCTCTCTGTGTGTGTGTGTGTGTGTCTGTGATGCTGCGCTGCTCTGCTCTGCTCGGGATCCGCTGACTGATGTGCAGGCAGGAGGGAAGCTGTCAGTCTCCGGTTACCGTCTCTGAATGATGAAAGAGTGGGAGTGTTAGTCAGAGCCGGGGCTCAGGAGTTTTTTTTATGAGGCTTGACAAGTGATATTCAGCTTCTCCTGCTGCTGCTGCTGTGGCGTTAGAGGAAATACAAGTAAGAGGGATTATTTATATTCCTGACAGGAGAATTCAGCATAAAAGGACAAACCTTGAAGATATTAAATAAAAGGAACAAAGAGAATATTTTGAGCCTCTGTATGCAAAGCTGCAAGTAGGCCAACAGCAACATTCAGTCTTTCTCTCAGGTTTGCAGCTTAAGGTGGTCAAAATGTTCAATACCAAAATGTTTTACAACGATAAAATCTTCATTATTTTAATGATTTAATAGTGT